>NC_056741.1:1422777612-1422910112 GCF_019279795.1 Protopterus annectens
ACACATTGTATTGGACTCCTATTGTAAACACACAGGTTTACAGCTATGTACATCTTACCTGTCAGTATATATGCACATCATACTGGTTTACTACCTGATACCTGTATGTGACCCATAAATGATATATCTGTGTCTGTGCTGTGTAATACACATGCATACATGTACATGAAGTACAAACATATATATGTTAAGTATACACATTCATGCATGTGTGGATGTGACAGACAATAGGTTACCTGGGTCACACAGGCGGATGCTACTTACAGCATGTGTCACACAGCTTGCTGCCCTGAAAGGCATACATTGATAGCAGGTTGTGGACAGTGGCATTATATGTGGAACAGTGGCATGTGCAAGCATAATGTGTGTGCCACATTGTGCAATGGTACTGAGGTGCAAGTGTCAAGATGACCTCTCCCAGCTATGTTAGTAGTTGTCATTATTAGCAGGACTTCTACCCTAAGTATATCTCACATTGGTCATATACACAATTTCTGCTGCAGTCTGTCATCTTACATGAGGCATTTGCTACCAAGCACATTACTGCCACTCCTAGTGATGTCATGGTACGAGTGGCAACTGCTAGAGCAAAACAATGAGCCAATGTCCTGCTGTTATTATGAGGCTGTCCAATGTCTGTCATTCTGGGCTGTCATGACTGAATGACATGCCTTCAACACAGAGCACATGCATTCATGTTCCGTGTGTGTGTGGATAATACCTAGGTCGCATTTACCCATATAGCCGCATTTCAAGGCAAATGTCCTACACCCAGAAGTAACACCCTGACACCTACAAGACAATTGCATTGAATGCTTATGCTAACGGGTGCTAGATGTGTGGCTTTAGTAATTAATTTGCTCAATGTAGAACCTACAATGTGGAATACTGATATCTGTGCAGTGAGGAACATCTGGCTGAAGGCTCTGCAGTGCACAATTGCACTACCACTATATAACTCAGATCCAGACATGTGGGCCATAACAGTGGTATGGACCATTCCAGGTGGTGGTGTACACATATTCATAAAGGCTATTCACACGTAAATGCCACTACTCTGACATAACGCATCGCAGATACATCAGATACAGGTGACAGTGGCAAATGCTGCATTCTAGGTTGTATCCTCATATACATCCACCACATTGTCCCCAGACTACCAACACACATCCATATGTGGTATCATATAGTATGGTAGGCCACCAGATAACCCTCGATTGGTGGACTGTACCTAGGCCTACATCAACTGTGCAAAGTACCCATGTAAAGACACAGCTGCATAATGTGTTATGCAAAGCAATAATACCACTGCTTGTAACCAGCTCAGTTGTACACATACCAGGGTCCCTCAGATGTTGTCAGCATTAACATGGTCGACTGTTGCTGTACATCAGTAAACAACACCCTCGGTTTGATTTGACCTAACTGTGCCTGCCCTGGATATGTACATCCCACATTCATACAACATAAATGACATTACCATAACTTTCATTATCCTTTCTACATATAGGTGGCTACAGTCATTACACACATGCACATGGCAGATAGCATGCTAACAGTACATAAGGTTTGATATCTATGTTAACAGAGGTAATATTCTCTCTCTACTGGTCACCCATGACTCCTATCATATCATACAACACCCCATGTGGCATGTATGTATTTAGACATGTCCACCTAATGCAATGCCTACAAACATACCCAAATAACAGGATCATAGGACCTACACAAGGCCTGTATTGACAGACTCAGGGAAATCCTGTATGTTCCTGAGTAGTCACAGGTGATATGTTCATGACATGTACAGCCATGTGTGCCCACAGCTCCTTCATATACCCCATGTCAACAATTGTAAGCCATGCATGCTGTCTGCTCACTGGACATTAGCCTTAGTACCACAATAGCCAGTACATGCTGGGGTAAGATGTTTACAAGCCACGGACCTCGCACATGCTTGAATGAGTGTACTGCCTAGCTCTAACAGTGCACATTGCTGGCACTCTTCCAGTAAACATGAAGTGTGTGTGGCAAATATGATGTGCTCACTACTGACCATTGCAGTGCCCTGGCTTCACCATGGCACTGTCGCTTAACAGTTTATAGGAGCATGACATGGAATAATGCTGTGTGTGTCTCACTGATATGTGCTGTTGTCATATATGTACACTTGGCTACTTGGTGAAGGTGGTGGTGCCCTACCAGTACATGAATACAACATCCATTATGGTGTAATGCTCGGCTATGTTTCACACATGGCATGGGAAAGGTATGGAATGTATCCTCTTGACCTGCTAGTGCACTTACTGAGGTAGGCCGCATATGTGTACATGTATTTATGTTTGTTTAGATTCCATGTGTGTGCAGTGTCTGGTGTCTGAAGGTGACTGTTATCTTAGTACATCATGCTGTTGCAATACAGCCTCAACATTGCCAAATATATATGGTGATATGCTCTAAGTACACCAAGCCATACATAGGTTCATAGGTTAGTACTAAGCTAACTGCCCTTGTGAGACATTTTAAGCTTAGCCAGTTATCTCTTGTGAGAGTCAAACCCTGCACCTTGTGTTTGTAAGGCAAATACCTTAACCATTAGGCCACCCTCCCAACATGAGATAGGGACAGATGTTTGGACATGACTATTAAGTGGTGGGGCTTCTTTGCAGATGAGTGATTACTGAGGACAGCTCACTGATGTGTTACAACCAGTCCTACAATAACCTGTGCAACTACTAAGGTCAGGTTTTTTTTTAATTGAAGTGGAAGACAGACAATGTAGAATGCTGTAAGGGTGATACTGAAGGCAAACCTCATGATACCTGTAACAGTAATACCTCCCCTGTGCATATATTGTGCATATATCAGCACAGTTGACAAAGGAAAGAGTCAGTTAGCTTTGAACTGGATGCGATAGTGCTGTACTTCCGTAATACCTATCATGATATAAGCAGGTGTTTCATCCACAGTACTGGCATGTGCGGGTGTGTGTCCATATATGTCATGTATGGTTGGGAGTACATCCTGCATGTTATCACTCTCCTGAACACTGTTGTTGACACTAGTACAGAGTGAAGTGTAGAAAGAAATGCATAGGCAGGTGATTAAACCTCACACATGTATAGTGTCTGTATGTGTGTGACATAGGTGTATATCTTTATGAATGCCACAGTGTGTGTGTGTGTGTGTGTGTGTGTGTGTGTGTGTGTGTGTGTGTGTGTGTGTGTGTGTGTGTGTGTGTGTGTGCATGGCTGTCTGTGTGTATGGCTATACGGTCCCTGGAGTGAAGCTGTATTTTACCATAGTGAAATGTTAATGCCCCCTCCCCCCATCCACTCAATGCAATCTAGCATCACTTTTGATATCATCAATCGTAGATGGGCATTCTAACTGCCTGTTAACATCTACACCCTGGAGTGTGACCTGTTGTTACATAGCCTACTGATGGAACTCCCCCTCCCCACATACACTCACTGCACTGTAGTATCCCTGTTGATGTCCTCGATCTTAGACCATTCCAACTACCTGTACATGTGTAATCTCTGTGGCGCGTCTTGTAATTGCGTAGTACTATAATGATGGTATGCACATAGGCAGGGGTTCTCATCCAAACACTGGCAACTGTGTGTGTGTGTGTGTGTGTGTGTGTGTGTGTGTGTGTGTGTGTGTGTGTGTGTGTGTGCCAGAGTGTGTGTTACTGTGTCTGTGAATCCCTGGGTGTGTGGGTGTGTCTGTGTTTGATGCTGTCATGGCAGTGGGTATTATTGCTTCCCAATGAGAAACCACTATTTTTACTGGCCTTTCCTCTTGTCATCCGGCATACCACTCTTTTACCTCCTCCCCACTCCAAGTAAGTATACCTGTGATGTCACCCACTATGGATGTGATGGCTCTGAACACAGTAGCTTACTACACAGCTATCATGCTCTTGGATCATTAGATCAGTAAACATACTTGAAACATGGGAGAATATAACTGTGATGTGGAAACTACAAAGTATATGCAGGTATTGTAAAACTGTCCTGTGGGTAGTCAGCATGTACATATGGAACACTAACCACAAACACCAACATCCCCCTGCCACATGCAACTACACCTGAAAGAGGAAGGCAGAGCGTCAAGATCAACATGTTGTTAGTGTTGTTACACATGATACATACTATCAAACGTACAAAATTCATTCTAAAACTGTAATCCATGGTATGTCTGCTGTCTGTCATCACTACGCAACAATATTAATCTACAATTGTCTACTTAGTATGTTCACCCTGTGCATCAGACCATATGAGCATGTCCCTGCACCAATGGTGTGGATGACAGGGATGCTGCACAGGCATCATCATATGCAGAGGGTGATAATGTTTGCCAGAGGCCTAGGCTGAACCATTGGATGACATCATGTGTGTGTGTGTTAGCGCCTGTGATATCATTGGGCATTTGTGGATGTTATGCGTGTGTGTGTTGAGGTGACCTACATTTGTTTCCGTTGTGTGTGTATGCATGCACACAGGTCAGGCATGTGGCTGGCCTATGCAGGGGTATTATTGACAGCTGCAGACTGTACAAGGCAGGTTCCACAGTTCACAGTGTCAAGCCATGGCCACGTGACCTGCACCTGCCAGGAGTTGCATGGGCACAACCAGCCAGAGGTCCAGACTGGGTACTATCTGATGACACATGTCCATTGGAGTCGTGTCCCTGTTGGGACCACCAGGGACAATGTACATGTGGCCTGCTGTGGGCTGCACAGCACCAGCTGCACTGCTGCTGCTACTGCCACTATGGGAGCAGGCATGTGCAGTTGCATGTTCACGTAGCCCTTCAACAGGTGATGTATCTGGCCTACATTCACATGCCCGATGCCTCACTCCCACCAGATGTTCCAGCACAGACATTCCACACTTGAGGATTGATATGCCACGGTCAAGGACTCCCACCATATCACCCAATCATCTATCCAAAACATCTGCAAGATGATGGTGAGCATTTGCAAGTGCCTGGATGTTGTCAGTTAATGAATGGACAGCAGCCCTCTGAAGCCTCAGACCTTCTCTGTTGTGCCATTTAGCACATGCCTGTGCCTCCATTACAGCCCAAAACATGCTTCTGGTGACTCCAGTTGATGTGTTTTGTCTCACAGGGGCATGTTGGCCAGTGGTCCTCCTATGAGCAGTGCTAGGCACATGCCAGTGTGGGACATCACCAGTCAGTTGACTGGGATCATGGTGTGCAGGCACACCTTCCATAGTCTCCACACTTCCCTGTTCCATGTTACCACCCACCAACTGTCCTTTCTCTATGGCCAGTGGTGATGGGGTATGTGTAGGCAGGGAAATTGGGTGCGAGGATGAGGGGGAAACAGGTGGAATGGCAACCAATGGCACAGATTCAGCCCCTGACAAACCTGCCTGTGCCTCAATCATACTATCATCATCACTGCTAGAGTCTCCGGGGACACAAACATCAGGTGGACCACAGGAGGGCAACACACCTACATCAACACCTGTGAGGGGAAGACAAGAACTGTACATTGCAAGTTATATCAGACACACACACACACAGACAGACAGGCACACATAGACAGACAGACTGACAGACAGACATTCACACAGACAGACACACACAAACAGAGAGACACACACACACACAGACAGACACAGACACACAAACACACAGACACACAGACACAGATGCTACATGCAGGTGATATGGCAGATGGCATTCAGCTTACACAGTTATAGTCTCAGCTTAGACAATTATAGTGGTAGTTATCATACATCTCTGAGTTGCATACAACAGCATGCATGTGTTATAGCAGACAGCATGCACCTTACACAATTATAGTGGTGGTTAGCATATATACCGGTATTGCACCATTTGCGTTAGTAGCCTATGCCCCATACCTGCAACACAGTGCATGCACTTTGCACCATTGAACCACACTGCCATGGTGTGTGCAACATACATCACATGTTAACAGACCATCGCTGACCTTTGTACATCTACCATTGATGCTTTGTGTTGGCCACCACCCCTATGTGTGAGGACTTGAGCAGAAGGGTATGTCGACTGCATACTATGTTTGCCTGAGCCCTAGCTTGCATATCTCCCCCAAAGCAGTGCATGTCTGTTTAAATTATTCTGCCTGCCCCTGAGCTGAGTCTAGACATTGTGCATGTGGCTGTACACACATGTTTGACATGGCTGTCCTACTTTGCAATGGTGCCACAGGCCAGCACAGGTTTACAGTACATCGGCCTGCTGTGTGGCGTATGACTCTGCCAATCACATGTAGTATGACATGTCTTCTGCTGACGTGTTGAATGACATGCATACATGTGTGACACAATGGTGTCCTTTCCAATCGACAGTACGGTAATGGTGTCCCAATGCAGGGATGTGTTATACTAACATGGGCCTTCAGCTGATGCAATGTTGTCTATCCACCCTACATATATGCAGGGACATACTGCACATTGAGCTGATGAGCATAGCCATTGCAGGGCATCATGTGGCTTTACAATTGCTATACAGTGTGAGCTCCTGACACAGTTCATAGCCATGACTATGTTCACATGCAATAAATATCTAATGTGGAATGTGACCCACATCACTGAGGTGTATACACACTAAACCCTAATGTGGAATGTGTGACAGAGATCACAGAAGGGTATATGGATGACACCCCTGCACATCTGCAACCATATTACTGATGCCTGGCAACTATGCCCACACATGGCTAACTTAGCAGTACTCTATGTCCCACATGCCATCTGTGTACCTCACACACATGAGCAGCAGGCATGACAGTGATGTCTGACACCAGCAAGGTGAATGTACTGTATCTGTGGCCTGATGTGGTTGCATGTGTATGTTGTGCAACACATGTATGCATTTGGATACTGTATAGGTGAATGCTTTCATGTTGTGACACACTCAAGATGTTCAAGACATGTTATGTGGTTGTTTCATTTTATGCCTACACATACTGTGCACAGGCCTGTATGATGTTTAGTGTTTCACATCTGCAATATTAACATTAGAAAAAAAAGCCATAGTTATATTGTGTCAAGCTAATGTACAACAGGGTGTACACACATGTACATCACTTCTACTGTCTGTGTTGCTTCATGTCTCTGGCCATCCTCCATGGCCATGTGTACACATGTTCTGTCCAATGGTTGTGATGGCCATCTTATTTCACATGTCAGTGTTATCCAATATGACATACACCCATAGATGTCATATGCTCCACTGAGGACAGGGCTATGCAGACAAAGGGTGGTATGTATGGGATGTGAGACATTTTGCGGGATAGTTGAGCAGTGTTGCAGTCAGCCCACTACATATCATGGACATGTCAGATAGCACATGACATTGGTGACATTCATAGCAAGTGTATAATCCACAAGGGTGTATCCTGTGTGCCAGTCATACTCCAGCTCCAACACATTTAGAGTGTGTGCACACATATGCTCTCTGTCAGTACTGTTCGTATTCCCAACATGTATGATGCCGATATGTAGTACCTGCCCCTACAGTGGAACACACCTCCACCATTGTATTCACTGTTGTCCACACATCTGATAATGACAGTTTGGAAGGTTTAGTGTAGGTGTTTCATATAGTCTTCAATTGTTTCACATGGGTAAACACCTGCATTGCAGGACTGACCAGTGTCCATTAACAGGACCACCATACATTATGTGTACGCGTGTTATGGCAGATAGCATGCAATTAATACGTTCCATGCATTATCAAGCCTGGTAAATAATAACAATCTCACTTGACACAGGCTGCTGTCACTGCAAAACACCACAGGTACCTAAAAAGGAGTGTCACAGCAGTAAGATCATTATCCACACCTGTGTGATAGATACAGGGTGCAATGTCCATGTTAACACATAAGCCAGTACAATACACTATACTATGGAGTATGCACATCTGTGCATACATAGAGTAGCAGACTATAGTATGTGGCATGTGTGCATACATGCCTTGCATATGATGTTACATTACATATTGTACAGTAACACATGTAACTATGTGAAATATAGTTGTGTTATATGTGCAGTAGTGACTCACCAGGCAATTCCAGGCTCAGTGGTTGAGAGACACCCACCTCCACAATACCAGCTAAAGCTTGTGGATGAAGGTCTGCAGTTGTCCCCAGGTTGGCCAGTAGCTCCTTGGTACGTGTGAGTGGGGGCTGGGTGAGTAGCACCCCCCACCTGTTGCACCTTGTGCCCTGGTGATTCATTAGCACGCTGTTTTGCCCTTCTTATGAGGTCAGTGCAGTGTTGGCGCACTTGCTGATAGGTGCAATTGTGACTGCCAACATCATTTACCCTCCTGCAGAGTTCCTCCCACATCCTGTGGCACATGGCTGATGAGTGTTGTGTGGTTGTCGAGGAGGTATGGGGCGAGGACCTCATCCTCCAAGCAGCTGTATGCCAGCAGTCTGCTACGTGGCATACCTGGAAGACATAATGATGGAGACAGGTCACAGTACCTCACAGAGAAGTACAGCAGTACAGCTGAACATACATGTGTATCACATTTATTAAGATTACAAATAAGTCTTTGCAAATCTACATGATACTAATACCACTGACATGTATAAGTCACACACATTTGACACTTACTGGTGATGTGATGTTATCACCATATATGTGTGTGTCATGTGATGATATTTCTCATACACCATGTGGATGTTGTCTTGACATGGGCATGTCTGTTTGCCTGTACTGGTGTCTTTACCTATCAGCACATGCCTGGATGTGTTCACATTAATGCAATTGACATTAATGCTGTGTATATGTCACATATATAGTCATACATAGCCATTAGGGACATGACCTGTGACCCTGCAGACTTGCAAGCATGTATGTGCTTTTCCATATACATCTGCATGGCACTGTACAGCTGTGTAGCATCCTGCCATGTATTGCCTGTGTTGCATATGTGTAACACATGGGACAATAGCTAGCCTGATGGTATTTGCAGGGTTGGATATCAACTATAGCATGTCTGGTCATAGTGATCTAGTAGGCTATATGCCCTGGGCCATATATGAGCCTAGGCCAACAGGTTACCTAGCTGTTGGCAACAGACAGGTAAGTTTCAGTGGCCAGTTCAAGCAGTAACACAGAACTGATCCACAGGTTTACCAATATATTTGGCATGTGGTGATCACACCATGTAACAGAGAGGGGCGATGTGCAGCTTTGCTGGACTGGGATGCATAGTATGGCAAGAGTATGTTAAGTGTATAGGACAGAGATCTGCCAGGCATGTTGTCATCCTTGTACTAGAAAAGTAGATGTCCATGAAGTATGTGTTTATTTGGGATCAGGATGTGTTAAGTGTAGCACGTCCAACACCTCTGGGTTGGACATGGCTTTATTCAGGGTAGGCTGCATGCAACATAGTGCAGCTAGGGATTGGGAAGGGCAGTGTAGACCATCTACACATGGGCAATAACCCTTAAAGGAAATATGTGATCTATTATGGGTCACATGGGTGTTGAGTATGGCTGAGCAATTATCTCTATATTCCTGGATGGCACCCTGTCATGATTAGGGGTGCCACATATGACTAGCTGTCTGGTGTGGTGAAGTAACTATCAAAGGAAAGAGTACTGCCCAGCTTCCTCCCATACACACAGGTGCCATTATGTTGACCGCTGCCTAGGTGGTAGTTCATGGGTACAGGGTTTGTAACATAGGGGATGACAATGCAATACTTAGCTGTCAGATTGTGGCCATACGTCACACACCACACATCTGACACATTAAGGCCCTTCTGTATGTTGAATGCAGCACACATTGAGTCGACTATTGCTCCTAGCTCATAGTCATTTGCAAACATCAATAGGCTGATGCCTTCTGTGTTAGTCAGTGTGGTATAGATAACAAAGAGGGGGAGTCCCAGGAATGAACCCTGTATTACTGTGGCTGGCACTGGTTTGATGTGCATGTATTAGACAGACAATGTCTGTAGTGTTGGTTCTGCCAGCAGTCCAGTTGCCATCCACTCCTGTGACATAGGAATATACACCTAGTTTACTGAGTGTAGCTGGAACACAGTATGGGTGATGATGTCCTATGATCTGGCAAGGTCATGATATGTAGTGTGAATCAACCTTACTGTCATCTACATCTGTACTGACTACATCAAATACTTTGATCATGGTTCATGGCCTTACAGACCATACTCAGCAGGGTAGTTGAGCACTATCTCCCATTATCAATGGTGTCTCCCCCTTTGTGGGGTGTGATACGTGTTGCTGTGCACCATTCGGTGTGTACACAGCCTGACATGGAGCTATTATTGAACATTATGTGTATGTGGATAGCTGAATGTTCTTACATTTGTGTAGGATACACCATTGGATGTTGACAGGTCTCATGAAAGCTGTATGTATGGCTTTAGAGAGTGCAGCTTGTACCTGCATAGTCGTTATTACAGAGGCCCTGTAGTGTACATGGATATATTATGAAGTGTACCTGTTGGGGGGGATGTGGAAGTGGGTTTAGGTTCTCCATGATCCTATCAGGATGAATGAGTACTATTTCTGTAGGTGCAGTACTTCCCATGCCATAGTGCTGTGCAGCACGGCAGGTCTTGTCGTTGCCATTATGATTAATGACACAGCTATAGAATGCTCTGTGCTTGGCCTCATAATATGTGAGTGATTAGTTTCACAGTAGCTTTGTGTGGTTTTATATGGTGTATCTGCATCTTACTGAGGCTGACCAGGGATCACCTACACTCATGTGTGTTCACTCTTGCAACCGTTACTACCTTCTGTGGTACAGTTTAAAGCATGGTACCACCAATTTGCTTTCTTGTTTGTGTTGGGTTGAATCCTGGTTCTGTTTCAATGGCACAATCACTGCACATATGTGACTGCTTAAGGTTCATTTGTGTAGGATTCAGCATTTGCACGTGCATTGCCCATCTGCATGGGTGCCATGACAGTCACCACTCTGCTCTAAGGAAACATAACATTGGCATTGGAAACTAACTATGTGTAGCATACTGTTAGCCTTGTTTGCATGACTACTGTGATCCAGGTCAGTGGGGTCGATGGAATCCAACATGCATTGAGCGCAGGCATTGGTACATGAGGAGTCTTCCCAGTTCATAATGGAATAGTTGAGAGTAGCCATTATTATGATTCTGTCTCAGACCTAATCTTCCCCATTACAGCACATTACGACACTTGGGAAATCTTTCGCCTGGTGGGTGATCTGTCTCAAGGTGCAATTTGAATTCCACTTTGACACAAAGGTAATTGCTCGGCATAATGCATCTGAAGTTATGCAAGTGCAACTAGAGTGTGGGTGTACTGGTGGGGGATCTGTCACAAGGTGCAATTTGAAATCCACTTTGGCACAAAGGTAGTTGCTCAGCATAATGCATCTGAAGTTATGCAAGTGCAACTAGCATGGGGGTGTACATATCCTTCAGGAATATGGACACATCTGAGGCCCATGTGTTCCAATAAAGGATAATGGGCAAGAGGTGAGGAATGTGTTGTTACATGGTCATGCAGGTGTGCTCTCCAGAGCACTTAAACATGTCCCAGCCACTGCACAGATATGTTCTTCATGTTAGGGATTGACATATGTGTGTCTGTATAATGTTTCTGACATGTATCATTGTGTAGCAAGACCCGCAGTTTATTGCTTGGCTGTCCCTGTAAAAGCAGTGGACCTTCACTTGAATTGTGCATGATGAAGGCACTATAGGGAAAGCATGAGCCCTAGCCAGTATCCAGATTCCCAGCGGTGACAGGTGCAGGCCCTGTCTGGCAAAGCATCATGGTCTGTCAACCATGTTATCCCAGGCAGACAGAAACTGGATACCCTTTGAATTGCACCACTACACTAGACAATTGTGGAATACAGTCCTTTTGTCCTTGTACTGCAATATCATTCTGGCCAATGGCAGAAAGCTACCCAGTCCTTGGGACATGCCTGCATGGGCTACAAGACCTGACAGTTCCTACATGTGTTTCCATGAAGTCCAGGCTACTGCATCACAAATTCTGCACAACAACATGGAATATGCCAGAGCCATGTGTATAGTTCAAAGGATGGTCTGAGTGTATGGGTATGTGGCTAATCATGGCAGACAGGCAGCTGACAGTATGTATGACCTCATATAGGTTGGTGTGTAACATAGTGCTAGAGTTTGCATTCACAAATGAATACTGTTGGGCATGTTTCCAGTCACATGTTCTGAGGTGTGGCACAATTATGCAAACTATGTCATACAGTTTGTGTATTTCGGTGTCAGTCTCTTCCTGCTTGTGGGGGGGGGTCACTTTTTTTGGCCAGATACTAAGAAGTGTCTGTGAATGTGTGTGATTTCTGGTAGTGTGTGTGGGTGTCCTTACTGTGTTCTGGTAAGGGTATGTGTTGGTTGTGTTGATGAGCTGCATGTGTTAACCTACACCACATGACTGTCCAGTCCAGTCATGGCTGTAGACTGGGCTGCCTTCCAGCTTAGCCCTGTAGCTGCATCCCTAACAATGTGTGGGGCGTGCTGTTAGGTGGGTTTGGCAGTGCACATGGCAGAGAGATTACATTCCCCCAGGATAGCCACATACACAAAGCTGACATTAGTAAACACCATTAGCTGACTAGTGGACATGCCTGTATGAGCATTCAGTACTACAAGTACCAAGTACTGTATTTAGTTTATGTATTGCTTATGAAGATGTTTTAGACAGTGATGCCCACATGTAAATAATTGTGTTATGGACATGACAACACTGGCTATTACGGAAACATTGTAGCTACCTTTAGCATCAATCTTCCTCTGAGGTGCACATCACATCCTGTTAGTTGATTACAGATGATGCCAGTGCCTACAAGTTTGTTTCTGTCTCTGGGTATATACTTGCATATCCATCAGGACCATCAACTCTGTTGGGCACAAACACCCACTCTCCAAACAGAGTCATGTATCAATAGACTCTGATGCTACTATCAACAAGATCAGGATATAATCAGTGTGAGCCATCACCTATGAAGCTGCTATTACACATGGGCAGCTGTCTCCTACATCTTACACTCCTACTACAGATGTTACACTGGAGTTAAAGATGATATGCAACCTGTTTGATTACGAGTGCTGTGCACTACCTTACATACAGTATATGCAAGCAGCTGTTAAGTTGGCAATGAGAGGTTGGGCTACAGAAACCTGTTAGTGCAACCAGTGTGTCTCTACTCTCAATATCCACTCTATGTAGTTGTGCACATAGCCATTTGGCACAGCCCTGTAACAAGGGTCAATACACATTTACATAACATGTACACATGCACAGCTGTTCTTGCTTGCAAAAGATACTAGAGAGAACCAGCCCTGAAACAAGGGTCACTACACATTTGCATAACATGTATACATGCACAACTGTTATTGCTTGCAAATGATACTAGAGAGGTCCAGCCATGTAACAAGGGTCACTACACATTTGCATAACATGTACACATGCACAGCTCTTATTGCTAGCAAACGATACTAGAGAGGTCCAGCCCTGTAACAAGGGTCACTACACATTTGCATAACATGTACACATGCACAGATATTATTGCTTGCAAATGATACAAGAGAAGTCCAGCCCTGTAACAAGCGTCACTACACATTTGCATAACATGTACACATGCACAGCTCTTATTGCTTGCAAACGATACTAGAGAGGACCAGCCGTGTAACAAGGGCCACTACACATTTGCATAACATGTACTCATGCACAGCTGTTATTGCTTGCAAACAATACTAGAGAGGTCCAGCCCTGTAACAAGGGTCACTACACATTTGCATAACATGTATGCATGCACAACTGTTGTTGCTTGCTATTTGCATAACATGTATACATGCACAACTGTTATTGCTTGCTAATGATACTAGAGAGGTCCAGCCATGTAACAAGGGTCACTACACATTTGCATAACATGTACACATGCACAGATCTTATTGCTTGCAAACGATACTAGAGAGGACCAGCCGTGTAACAAGGGCCACTACACATTTGCATAACATATACACATGCACAGCTGTTTTTGCTTGCAAATGATACTAGAGAGGTCCAGCCCTGTAACAAGGGTCACTATACATTTGCATAACATGTACACATGCACAGCTCTTATTGCTTGCAAATGATACTAGAGAGTTCCAGCCCTGTAACAAGGGTCACTACACATATGCATAACATGTACACATGCACACCTCTTATTGCTTGCAAACGATACTAGAGAGTATCAGCCCTGTAACAAGGGTCACTACACATTTGCATAACATGTACACATGCACAGCTCTTATTGCTTGCAAATGATACTAGAGAGGTCCAGCCCTGTAACAAGGGTCACTATACATTTGCATAACATGTACACATGCATAGATCTTATTGCTTGCAAACGATACTAGAGAGGACCAGCCGTGTAACAAGGGCCACTACACATTTGCATAACATGTACACATGCACAGCTCTTATTGCTTGCAAATGATACTAGAGAGGACCAGCTGTGTAACAAGGGCCACTACACATTTGCATAACATGTACACATGCACAGCTGTTTTTGCTTGCAAATGATACTAGAGAGGTCCAGCCCTGTAACAAGGGTCACTATACATTTGCATAACATATACACATGCACAGCTCTTATTGCTTGCAAATGATACTAGAGAGTTCCAGCCCTGTAACAAGGGTCACTACACATATGCATAACATGTACACATGCACACCTCTTATTGCTTGCAAACGATACTAGAGAGTATCAGCCCTGTAACAAGGGTCACTACACATTTGCATAACATGTACACATGCACAGCTCTTATTGCTTGCAAATGATACTAGAGAGGTCCAGCCCTGTAACGAGGGTCACTACACATTTGCATAACATGTACACATGCACAGCTGTTATTGCTTGCAAATGATACTAGAGATGTCCAGCCCTGTAAGAAGAGTCATTATACATTTGCATAACATGTGCACATGCACAGCTGTTATTGCTTGCAAATGATACTAGAAAGTTCAAGCCCAGTAACAAGGGGCACTACACATTTGCATAACATGTACACATGCACAGCTGTTATTGCTTGCAAACGATACTAGAGAGGTCTGGCCCTGTAACAAGGGTCACTACACATTTGCATAACATGTACACATGCACAGCTCTTATTGCTTGCAAACAATACTAGAGAGGTCCAGCTCTGTAACAAGGGTCACTACACATTTGCATAACATGTGCACATTCACATCTGTTATTGTTTGCAAATGATACTAGAGAGGACCAGCCCTGTAACAAGGGTCACTACACATTTGCATAACATGTAAAAATGCACAGCTGTTATTGCTTGCAAATGATACTATACAGGTCCAGCCCTGTAACAAGGGTCACTACACATTTGCATAACATGTTCACATGCACAGCTCTTATTGCTTGCAAACGATACTAGAGAGGACCAGCCGTGTAACAAGGGCCACTACACATTTGCATAACATGTACTCATGCACAGCTGTTATTGCTTGCAAACGATACTAGAGAGGACCAGCCGTGTAACAAGGGCCACTACACATTTGCATAACATGTACTCATGCACAGCTGTTATTGCTTGCAAACAATACTAGAGAGGTCCAGCCCTGTAACAAGGGTCACTACATATTTGCATAACATGTATGCATGCACAACTGTTGTTGCTTGCTATTTGCATAACATGTATACATGCACAACTGTTATTGCTTGCTAATGATACTAGAGAGGTCCAGCCATGTAACAAGGGTCACTACACATTTGCATAACATGTACACATGCACAGATCTTATTGCTTGCAAATGATACTAGAGAGGACCAGCCATGTAACAAGGGCAACTACACATTTGCATAACATGTACACATGCACAGCTGTTTTTGCTTGCAAACGATACTAGAGAGGCCCAGCCCTGTAACAAGGGTCACTATACATTTGCATAACATATACACATGCACAGCTCTTATTGCTTGCAAATGATACTAGAGAGTTCCAGCCCTGTAACAAGGTTCACTACACATATGCATAACATGTACACATGCACACCTCTTATTGCTTGCAAACGATACTAGAGAGTATCAGCCCTGTAACAAGGGTCACTGCACATTTGCATAACATGTACACATGCACAGCTCTTATTGCTTGCAAATGATACTAGAGAGGTCCAGCCCTGTAACAAGGGTCACTACACATTTGCATAACATGTACACATGCACAGCTGTTATTGCTTGCAAATGATACTAGAGATGTCCAGCCCTGTAAGAAGAGTCATTACACATTTGCATAACATGTGCACATGCACAGCTGTTATTGCTTGCAAATGATACTAGAAAGTTCAAGCCCAGTAACAAGGGGCACTACACATTTGCATAACATGTACACATGCACAGCTGTTATTGCTTGCAAACGATACTAGAGAGGTCTGGCCCTGTAACAAGGGTCACTACACATTTGCATAACATGTACACATGCACAGCTCTTATTGCTTGCAAACAATACTAGAGAGGTCCAGCTCTGTAACAAGGGTCACTACACATTTGCATAACATGTGCACATTCACATCTGTTATTGTTTGCAAATGATACTAGAGAGGACCAGCCCTGTAACAAGGGTCACTACACAGTCGCATAACATGTACACATGCACAGCTCTTATTGCTTGCAAACGATATTAGAGAGGACCAGCCGTGTAACAAGGGCCACTACACATTTGCATAACATGTACTCATGCACAGCTGTTATTGCTTGCAAACAATACTAGAGAGGTCCTGCCCTGTAACAAGGGTCACTACACATTTGCATAACATGTATACATGCACAACTGTTATTGCTTGCTATTTGCATAACATGTATACATGCACAACTGTTATTGCTTACTAATGATACTAGAGAGGTCCAGCCATGTAACAAGGGTCACTACGCATTTGCATAACATGTACACATGCACAGCTCTTATTGCTTGTAAACGATACTAGAGAGGACCAGCCGTGTAACAAGGGCCACTACACATTTGCATAACATGTACACATGCACAGCTGTTTTTGCTTGCAAATGATACTAGAGATGTCCAGCCCTGTAACAAGGGTCACTATACATTTGCATAACATATACACATACACAGCTCTTATTGCTTGCGAACGATACTAGAGAGTTCCAGCCCTGTAACAAGGGTCACTACACATATGCATAACATGTACACATGCACACCTCTTATTGCTTGCAAACGATACTAGAGAGTATCAGCCCTGTAACAAGGGTCACTACACATTTGCATAACATGTACACATGCACAGCTCTTATTGCTTGCAAATGATACTAGAGAGGTCCAGCCCTGTAACAAGGGTCACTACACATTTGCATAACATGTACACATGCACAGCTGTTATTGCTTGCAAATGATACTAGAGATGTCCAGCCCTGTAAGAAGAGTCATTATACATTTGCATAACATGTGCACATGCACAGCTGTTATTGCTTGCAAATGATACTAGAAAGTTCAAGCCCAGTAACAAGGGGCACTACACATTTGCATAACATGTACACATGCACAGCTGTTATTGCTTGCAAACGATACTAGAGAGGTCTGGCCCTGTAACAAGGGTCACTACACATTTGCATAACATGTACACATGCACAGCTCTTATTGCTTGCAAACAATACTAGAGAGGTCCAGCTCTGTAACAAGGGTCACTACACATTTGCATAACATGTGCACATTCACATCTGTTATTGTTTGCAAATGATACTAGAGAGGACCAGCCCTGTAACAAGGGTCACTACACATTTGCATAACATGTAAAAATGCACAGCTGTTATTGCTTGCAAATGATACTATACAGGTCCAGCCCTGTAACAAGGGTCACTACACATTTGCATAACATGTACACATGCACAGCTATTATTGCTTGCAAACAATACTTAAGAGGTGGATATTACATGTGTTATGTGCATGGATAGTTACCTGGCTCTTCCAATTATCTTTGCTATCATGCTGCTAAACTGTCAGATGAATACAAATGATATGTATCCTGTTATTGAGTATTGTAAATGCCAATAGACATAACTACAGTTTGCATAACATAATAGAACTGCAACGTAGAATATAATACAGATCTGCCTAAAATACTGTACATTAACAGTTATTGGTAAAATATCCCACAATGCACACCATATTTGCACAGTATGCCCACCTTTAACATGTTCATCTTACTTATACACCCATACATATGTCGACTGTTACAATATATCGACATATGCTATCCCCTGTAATAGCACATACTTATTGGACCAATCCTGACACTGACAGTGGCTGGAAGTGAATTGGTGTGTTCCAAGCCTATATCATCCCTGGTGGTGTATGCAGAGTTTGCCGTGTGACCTACAGCAGTACACACATAGAATACTGCAAGCATTACTACTGCTCAACAATACATCACTACAAGATAGCTATTTCCACTATATGCATTGATTACACTGTAATTCTTGCAGTACAGGTACTACATACACAGACATACTACATGTTATACATACCTTCTTAGTAATCAGAGGTGTTATTGACTAGTATACAACTCATTTTCAGTTCGTCTTTCAGTGTTTTGTACTGAACTACAGGTAGATACAGATGCCTTGAATGTGTGACAAGGCAACCTTTTATAGTTACAGATCAGTAACATGTGCTATCCTGATAACCAATTGGTGTTCCTAAGTAGCTAATTACATGCACATCAGCTGCGCTGCTACTGCCTTAGCCAATACCATGGCTACAGTGGAGTATAATTGAGTACTCCACTTGGGCTTTGTCCCATTGCCTTACTTGTGAGGAAGACAGCGTGGAAGTGTTGTCTGGAATCTATTGCAACAGCTGTATGGAGATGAACAGTAATATATTGTGTGTAATGCCCAGAGGATTTGGTCTAAATGTGAGTACTGCTGTTATATTTCTGAACATTGCTACTTGTGCAGGGTTTGTCTGTACCTAATACTTCTGCATATGTTTCAGTCTTGCCAGGTTGTCTGACCAACTCCAGGCTGCATAGCTATGCATATAATGTTAGGGGGTTTACAGTGTGTTTACCAGACATATTTAGTTTGGTGTTACTGTGTATCATACTGTGCTGGTAATCAGTACTCGGTAACTTTTCCTGGTGTACGAACCTTTCAACCCTCTGAAATGGGATTAGGTCATACAAACCCTGTTACATCAGCAGCTGTTCAGTTGTATAATGGCAACTATTTCACATAGGGCCATGTTAGTGTGTCTGTGTCCAGGTATGTTAAGGTTTCAACAGATGTTGTACAGTAGTTGAATAATTGGTTATAGTATGACAGTATGTATTGATGTAATTACTTTGGTTGTGGGTTAGATGTTGGTGGGTGTACATAGCACATATAAATGTGTAGGAACGCCTTTTATACAAAATCTATATGTGTGTGGGTGTTCTTTCCCTATGTAAACACGTATCCCTAGGTGGACTAATACTATCCTAATTTCATGCTGATTCATTAAGGCACTATTAAATGTTTCCTGTATAGCATGCAGGTACTGTTAGTCCTTGAATCCTTTTGGCAGTACATCGGAAAGTAATAAAGTTTTGCAAAATGAAAGCTGTCTGTGTATTTCTGTCATGGATATTAGCAGTCATTGCAATTGTGTTGGTGACTGTGTCCATAGAACATATTTGTAATAGTGTATTGGCATATACTCTTCATATGTTATGTTAATATTGTTTGGGGGGGCAGAATGTGTGATTGTTATGGTCCACGATATACTCAGATATGAACACTTCGGATGCTGTCTACAGACATGTATGTATGTATATATATATATATATATATATATATATATATATATATATATATATATATATATATATGTATATATATATATATACATATATATAAATATATGGGTCTACCTGACAACGTCGACAGCTTAGAATGCCAACAATGAGAACACCGACACCAGAAGATCGACAAGTGAGAAGACTGATGGATGAAAACACTGACGCTGAGAACACCGAAATGGGAAAAGGCTGTGTAAGTATGCAGTAGTGACGGACGTTAGGGTGCGAGTAAGGTAAGTGTGTGATATTGATGGTCTGTAGGGATAGGGGTGGGTTAAGTGAGTTAGGGTTAGAGCGCGGGTTAGGTGAGTGTACGATAGTGACAGTCTTTGGGTTAGGGGTGGGTTAAGTGAGTTAGGGTTAGGGCGCGGGTTAGGTAAGTCTGCGGTAGTGATAGTCTTTGGGTTAGGGGCGGGTTAAGTGAGTTAGGGTTAGGGTGCGGGTTAGGTGAGTGTGCGATAGTGACGGACCTTAGGGTTAGGGTTTGGTTAAGGTTGTAGATAGTTGTGTATGTGAGGTTTAGTGTGGGTTTGTAAGGATTTTGGTGTGCTTGTGTTGTGTGTGTGCTTTTTGGACAGGGATTTGTTTTGTTGGTTGATTGTCAGTATTATGGTGTGTCGGGCATGTGAGGTTACGTGTTTGTGAACTGTCAGTTGTGTGGTGTCGGTGATTTCGTTGTCGGTGTTGTGATGTGTCGGTGTTGTCAGGTAGACCCAAATAATATATATATATATATATATATATATATATTAATATATATATAAGTATATATATATATATATATATATATATATATATATATATATATATATATATATATATATATATATGTGTGTGTGTGTGTATGTGTGTGTATGTATATATATATATATATATATATATATATATATATATATATATATATATATATATATATATATATATATATATTATTGCATACGTTTATCTGTACCTCCATTGATGTTAGATGTTTTTAACCTATCTATATATTTACATATATATGTAGACCTGTATATATCGACATGTCTCTCTCTCTCTCTTTATATATATGTATATATATATATATATATATATATATATATATATATATATATATATAAGCATACACCTTTAATTGGGTACATGGTGGGTTGTCCTATTTCAACACATTCCTCCCTTTTGTATACCTGTCTGCATACACGACTGGGATAGGTACACCCAGGTAGCTTAGTGTTAGGTTACTCTGAGGATGGAGTACATGGTTGCAGGATCTACTCCTGGAAGGTGTTATTATTTTACCTCTCAGAGTAGGCACTGGTAGGGAAAGTGTGAATAACGCACATTTACGCGGTTGTGAGCAGGTTTGCCCATGGTCTGCGCGACATTAAGCAAAGGTTAAACCTGTGAAGCATTTCTCTGTTTACTGTGTTTCAGCACCGCTTACTGTCATGCAAACCCATGGAAACCCGCTTACAACTGCTTAAGAGTGCTTTAATCCACCTGCATCCAACAGCCCTTATTCTGGCCCTCAAAATAACCTAACAGCCCTTGCAGGTCTTGAACCCAGGACTATGAACCCCACAGTCACTAACTTTACCACTAAGGCATCTGAGATAGGTACAAATGTTATGGTGTTTAGAATATACATTGTACTACAGACATTCCTCACTACTGAAAACAAATGTGACAGTCAGTTGGTGTACATATGTCTGATTCATGTTTATGTTCATATGTTTGTGAAATGAGGTGTTGCAAACTTTGTAACGTATAACCTGTGCGCGCAAACACGGCCACATCTGCTAACTACTCAGAATATATACATGCCAGTGAAGTAACATCTCACTATGTGCTGACATAACATTACATTCTCTGTTGACTGTACTCTCCAGCACACATGGGTTATATGGGTGTTTCGAATGTTTATTATACAGACGATTACTACCTATATATGCAAGCTGCGGTTAAGGTATACTTTTGAACATGATAAACATCCCTGCCATTATCAGGATTGGAACCTCGAATGCACAGATACTATGCAGATGCTGTAACCATTATACTCTTGACATTAACGTTGCTTATGACTATTTTCTATTTAGATGATTTCTATGTGTAAGCTAGGGTAAGCAAAGGTCAAAGGCCCCCAAACTCACTGAGCTTCACGTACTCTTGAAATAACAACATATAATAAATATACGGTGAGACAATACATTACATTCCTTACTGCATTAGTCATAGTCCTTCACTGACACACTTCAAGGGAAACCTTGTTGTATGAATGAGTAACAGAATATACACCCCTGGGATCATGTGTCCCAGAACCATACAGCCAGGGGGTGGGGGAGCCTGTCCAGTTTGATAGCTGTGAGACCTGTTGGGGAAATTGAATGGTGTTGAATTGTCACATTAACATGCCCTCTTTAGATCACTAAGTGCGCCTATCACCCTCCACAATCCCAGTCTTCAACAGCTTCCAGCAACTCTGCCTGGAATTGCTTCATTGGCTATGCCTGACATAGGCTTAATTACTTCATCAATGGTGTGGGGAAAGCCAACACACTGTAGCTATGCTTCTAATTGCCCTTGGGCAGATAGGCAGTAGGCTATCTGTGAACCTCTAATGTGCATGCCATCACAGCCATAAAATGTGAATAAACAGACCTTCAGATCACAATATACAGTGAGAAATCACCATGTAGTCAGGAAACAGTTAAGTACAGCAAGAACATGCAGAACACTGATACTTAGTCACTCCTAAAGCCTATCTTGGAAGCTAGAAGACTTGTATAAGTTTAAGACTTTATATTGCTTACCAGTAGGTTACCTACAGGAGAGATGTAAAACAAGCACAGATAGGGATCATGCATGCAACTATACCATACCGGCCTATGTGTCAGCCTTAGGCTTTGGAGTACTGGCCAAGGCTATTGGTGCCCCCATGGTGCCTTATTTAGGAGAGTCTTGAAGATGAATACCACCTCTGTAAACAGCACAATAGCAGATTCAGTTAAGGTTATGCTACTCAACACCAGGGGTTGTGATCACAACATGCATGCACTCACAGCACTCCTCAGGATGGACAACATCAACAACTGTGCATTAACTGAAATCTGTCTTAAGGCTCCTGAGAGCACATCAGCACTACCAGACTACAACCCATATCACACATTTCAGCCACAGAACATGGACTGACAGACATGGAGGGGCTGTATCCATATTCATCAGGGATACGTACATGTCCAGGTTAATCAGGGATACGTACACCTCCAGGTTAGTGGGGCAGCATGACACCTCTGAGATCATCCATGTGCAGCTAACATCAGCCACAACTGCAATGTAAACTGTGGCCTGCTATGGATCACCTTCCATGACCCAGGACCACCACTCCACCTACCTGGAGACAGTGGAGAACATGACAGTCCTAATGCACACCCGGGTATTGGTTAATGTCAACTACCATACCATTAACTGGGAAATGTACTTTGGTGCTCATTTCCAGGCCCAGTGCTTCCTGGAATTTATCACCTCATATGCCCTGTATCAGGTGGCAACCTCCCTAACATGAGGTGGAAACTACTAGAAGTGGTAATCACCAACATGGGCAACAGGTGCACCACAGCGGAGGTTAACCAGTCACTGGTTAGATCTGACCATGAACTATTCACTGTTTTCACACCCAAGCATCTCCCCCACCCATGGATACCACAGTGCATACTTTTCCTACAGCTACATTTACACGACTAGTGGCAGGGGTGGGGGGTTTCACAGTCTCCACGCTAAGAGGAAATACTGCTCAAGATACAGACAGATTTACAAATGCAGTCTATAAGCAACTACATGGATGTATGGATCATGCCATCACTGGTAAACCAAGACTCACTCTTCCTAGACAAGGATACCGGTCTGGTGGACTTCTGCAATAAACAGGCTATACTACAAAAGTAGGACAGTGTTCCAGACAAACAGCAAATCCCACGAAGGGCAGACATCCATGACCACTATTAGTATAATATGTAGGTCCCTCATGACATCATCCAATGCTAACATCAGTAGGAGAATATGCAAGGTTTCAAAAGATAACCACAACTTCTTTGGCTATGTCAAGGATCTACGTGATGACACACAGATTTGCACTGTGCCGGTGAAATATAGCACAAAATATGATGACCCTACTGATATCGCCAACATCCTTGCAGATACATTCATTGCATACTTCACCCCCTAAAGAGCCCACAACACTACCCAAAAGGTACAGTATCCCACACATCAGAGACACACAGGTGGAAATGGCCCTCTCTAACAGCAGAACACAGCATCAATAGAGGCAGATGTTGTCCCAGACTGCATCTTGCAAACTGTACAAGACAACCTGCCTCCCACCTAATTAAGTTTTCCTACCTCAGCCTCTCCAAAGGTTACATGCACATACAATGGCATGTGGAAATGGTTATTCCACTCCATCAAGGTGGAATCACAACTGACCATGGTAACTACCACCCCATAAGCCTGACTAGCGTGGTCTGCAATGGTATGGTTCGCATCCTCATGGCACTCATTAACAAAGACATTGGTAACCTCTGAACATGTGACCCAACCCAGGACAGCTTGGTTGAGTGCAGTTCATGCCTACTTAACCTATTTGACGTTACATACAGTCACCAAGACATTAGATGATGGGGAGGTGGTTCACACATACTACCTGGACCTCGCCAAGGCTTTTGACACCATGCCCCACTCAGGTATTATTGATAAACACACCAGCCTGTACATAAACCCATACATCACAGGTTGGGTTGCCAATGGACCTACACACAGAACTCACATGGTATGACTAGCAGTCTCCAGGTCCAACTCTTGACCAGTCATGACTGGTGTCCCACAGGACTCAGTCCTGGGAGCCCTACTGTTTGGCATATACATCTCAGAGGTACAGGCAAACACAGGTGGACTACGGCAGACCATGTTTGGCAATGACTGCAAACTGGGAGCCATGGCTGATAGTCCAGCTCACACAGACATCCCTCAAGGTGCCTCACAGAGAATGTCACAGGGTGCCAATGTTACAGCCTCCAGCCAAGTGCCACTAACTGCATGGTCATTCTATTGTGGAATTGGCACCCACATATTAACACATAAGTGGCAGCCACTTTAATACAGACAAAGTAATGGGGTATCTGGGGACTAGGGTAGATAGTGATCTCCACTTTGACAATCATATATCCACAGTAGTTAGGACATTCTTCTATGTAGGCCATCTGATTACTAAAGGATTCCCATCTAGACATACTGGAGTTACAGTGCCCCTTTACTCATCACTCATCAGTCCCATCATAGGGTATAATAACCCATGTGGGATGTACCTCAGAAGATACTTCCAACAGCTGGGAGGTCCACAAATGTACCTCGCCAAGGGGAATACTAACCTCCAACATATGGCCTATGCAGCCAGACTGAATAAACTCCTGCTTTACTCAGTGACATCTCGTTTACCCAGAGATGATCTCCGCTGGTCAACACAGCCATGTCAAACTCAGGCTTGATGGATATACTCCACCTATGGGAATCCATGTCACAGTGAGCCACACACTGTAGTGAGCTGAACCTTGCCACAACAATAACTGGAAGATGCTGGATGGACAGCTTCCTGTCACAGACACTCCCCATACTTTGGAACAACATCCCTAACTGCATTATACAGAGCCCCTCACTAACACTCTGCAAGAAAAACCTTGAAGAGTGGATGGGGAAGAGTAGATGCACCCCAGGGATCCTGCCATTGCCTCTGCTCCACAGAGGGACAGTTAATGAATCAATGGGGTGGCAAAAGCTGACACATTTTGGCTGGGCTTATGAATGGCCTCTGGCAGTTGACCAAGTACCTACTTATGAATCTATACATACAGTATCTGCATATACTGATAGCTTAATTTACTGTTCAGGTGTTGACTTACCTTGTGCCAATGGCAGTTGTGTGTGCAATAGTTGAGGGCTGCCTATGTTGGATACACACAGTAGACTGCCTATACATGACAATTTACAGGTAGTCTTGTGTGTGTGCCATCCATTTTTACTGTTTGTGCAGGTGGAGAAAGGTGTTTGCCCTAGGGGCCTACACTGTCAGTGTGTGTGCTATACGTTCCCTCTTTGTCAAGGCATGGGCATACTGGGCATGCCTTCGTCTGCCTAATGGGGCTGGCTCAGGGTGTTCATAGTCTGAGTACCTCTGTGTCTGTGGGGCCCTTGGCAATGGTGGTGGGCTGTGAGGGCCTTCACCATTCTGTCCCTGCTGCAGCTGTTTCCACAGGACCATATTGTGTAGCATGGCACACACTATGAAGATGTGGGCACATGTGCCTGGAGAGTACTGCAAGGCTCCACCAGATATGTCCAAGCAATGAAACCATGATTTCAGCATCCCAAACACACGCTCTATGATGATTCTGGTTTGTGCGTGTGCCTCATTATGGCATTCCTGCATGGGTGTGTGTGCATTTCTGATGGGAGTCATCATCCACGGTTGCAGTGCATAACCAGCATCCCCCACCAGGTGGCCATTTGGGATGTCACCCCTGGCAAATAACAGATACAGCTATGAGGCATGCCAGATGTGGGAGTTGTGATAGCTTCCAGGGCTGCCAGCACACACATCCATGATAATGCCCTGGGCATTGCACATGATCTGGCAGTTGATGGAGAGGTATCCATTGTGGTTTATGTAATGCCTACCCTGCTCACCAGGTGGTGACTTGATGTGTATGTGCGTGCAGTCTATTGCACCCAGTACCTCTGGGTATTCTGCCGCATGGTGGAAGAGACGCATATTGCTGGCCAACTCCTCCTGCATTCAGGGAAAGTATATGTGCTCATTGGCATGTGGTAAGATGGCATCCAAAACTGGTGTAGTACCCTGGATGCTGATGCCTGTGAGATCCCCATGATATCCCCAGTTGGTCTTTGAAAGGTACCTGTAGCTAGTATTCTCAGGCTTACACATACCTTCGTATCCACTGGGATGGGTTCCCCTCTGTTTGTTCTGGCTCTGAGGCATGGCTGGCGCAGCTCCACAAGTTGTTGTAGGATGTCCCTGTCCACCCTGTAACACTCTACTATCTCCATATCATGTAACCCCTGGTAGGTTACCCTGGGTCTGAACACTCTCCTCCTCCTCTGGTGCCTGAGGTGGTCATGTGCTTCTTCCTCCACACCACCTTCAGTCTCCGACACATGCTGGTGGATCAAAGCTATGGCAGCCCCTAACATGTACATAATAAAAGTTCCCCGTCTGTATACACCACTGGAGCAGAGTGTATGGAAATACACAAATGTGTGTGAGGTGCTTTCACACTTTATAGTATTGTGCTATGGATGCTGCTGATGTCAGTGGGTGTGTATGAGCTATTCCAGCTGCAGCATGTCTTAATTATGGCTTTTGCAATTAGTACTGCAATTGTGGAGCCTTTACTGTGGAGATCTACTTGCCTGCCTTGATTAATTTGTTGCCCTTTAATTCACTTTTAGACCTGGATCCCCTCCCATTATCAGGCATACATCCGCCTGCCGTCTTTCTTGTTTTGTACTTTCCCTACCCAGTCATGGCAAAATGTGCCTTGTAGCTGATATACTGCAAAATCGGCTTTGTTTTACTTTGACACTTTACTGTTTTTTTTGCAGTACAGCCCCCTCCCCTTTCCTGTTCTGCAGGTAGCTGCTTGCTGCCTTGTTAGCTGTTGTCAATGGCCCACTATAGGCTCCTATGTGTTATTTAGCCATTTGTACTCCAGTTTCACAGCTGCAGCATTTCCTTATTTCTTTCTTATATCCTTCCTGTTTCAGCTACACTGCACGCCGTGCATACCCGTTTACCGGGTTTATGCGCATTTTCATCTCCGTTCACATGCATACTCAGTTACCTTGTGTACTCTCAGCTAAGCATAGCTATGACCAATTGAATACACCTCTATCCTGCAGCTTTGCCTAGCTAGGGGCAGACCAGTTTAGCAATGCTCCAATGTGCTCACAGCAATGGCGACACACCCCTCTCTTGATGTCCTCTTTATCTCAAGGGCACACCTTGGTGTTATAATGCTATGCTGTGAGGTGCATCCTTACACCAGTGGGAAATCTGTGATTCACTATTACTCCTCTCATTTGCATGGCATTGCCTACTAATTCCTAGCTACTGCGCATAACACTGTCACTGCCCCTTAGCAACCTTTGCTCCGTAAGTATGGTGTAGCATGCCTGCCATTGACTATTATGGGGAAATCATGATATGTGTTTCATTGCGGTTTTATTCTATATTTGTATATATTCCTTGTGATCCCCTTTGCGCACCACTGCCCTGCGCTTCCACGTCGCGATAGTGCGACTATATATGTATTAAATGTTAATTTTATATTTTGTACATTTTTTATGCCAATGGCTATATATTTAGCCATTGGCATATATTAACAATATAATACATGTGTTTGGTCTGCTGTCATGGCTCCAATTTTATGTTTGCAAAAATGTAAACCATTTTCTACAATTTACATTTCTGCATGCTTACACTATGCCTGCACCACTTCCTGAATCGCTACATACCTTCATTTGCATGCTACACTGCTGCACATGGGGTAATTAGCAATCAAGGCTCGGGAGTTGTGTGGGCGTAGCGAATGCAGGTAGTGCATGTGGAAACAGCTCGTACCTGAATCGCTCGGTGGCCATATTTGGTGTTAGAATGCCGATGTTACGCCTGCACCCGGCGCAAGCTTCATGAATCCTGGGGATTGTTTAGGTTTCAAGAACTGTAATCAATTTTAAAAATTGACAATATGATGCCTATTATAATTTTTAAACTTTAAGAATGTAGAATGACACATTAGATTCTGTGAATAAAACATTAAAAACATTAAAATGAAACTTTAGCTAAAAGGGATGTCTAATGTCATTGAATGCTCATAAGTTCTGCATATTAACAAAACAAACAATACAAGAGAAGTCAAAACAGGCATATCCTCTTAAAAATACCAAGCTCTAGTCAAACAGCAACATTTCACTTCATTCATTAAGTGATATAAATTTAATGCTATGAACAAACTCCACGTAATGGCATGAAATGTTGTGGGTTAAATATGCATAATGCATTCCAACAGGAGATACTTATCTCCATTTGTTTTGTTTATAAATGATAATTTATCTGTAATTTCTTAGTTAAAAATTAGTATGCTCCAATAAGAGAGAAATAAGAAGTGCAAATGCAACACTTTTCATCCTGGAATTTCAATTCATTTATTTCAAGTATCATTTTGTGAGATAATGCTATTTAGTAGCTTGATGTGAAAGTATTTATTGCAATGTGGAAAATAATGTTTTGAAGCAAAATCACATTTCCTGTTGAGAACCTCAAAGCCAATAAAACTGAAATATAAGCCCAGAACTAGAAAACTAAAATGGCATCACACTGAAGCTGCCAGATAAAGAATAATCACTTTTAAAAGCAATAATTTTTGGATGGAACAAGTCTCCTCAATCAAGAGGTAATGCCTGTACTTAATTTTTCTATATCCAAGTTCACTTATCCTTAGGAGGATCTCACATTAACATCAAGACCCACTGAGTATCCAGTTTGGTGCAGGAGAGCTGTAACTTGATTGTTGACTTCAGATAATGTTATCCTCATATCCAGAAGTGATGGTGATCTCCAGTGTACAGTGTAGTGGTTGACCGCTGAGTCAAGTAAGAAATGAGTTGTAGATTGGAGGTCTCATTTTATTAATCAGTCTATGTCCCTGTCCTCATTTATAGCTATGAGCATGTGGAATGCCTGGAACTCCTAAATAATGAGCTTGAGACTGTACATGGGGATAGATATAGGTGTCTAATTTACCCTGCTTATCTTACTACCATTTAAAAAGTCTGCATCTGTCTGTCTGTCTAGTTGAATAGAATGTTCTACTATGGCAAGATGGAATAGGCTAAGGCAGATTTCATTATTTAAGGGCAAAATGCACCTAAAATGCAAACATTTTCTGGCATGATCTGTGTAACCTACTTATTATATTAGCTGAGGCACTTAGGGTGGTGTTCAAGGCTGTTACTTGTAAAAGTAGAAATTTGCGCTGTCTGCAAATAATTGCTAAGAAAGTATGAACCTCGGGACTATGAATACCACCTTTAGTCCCAGACCCCACATCTGAAAGCCCAAGTAACATTGTTTTCTTTTCATCTAAAATACTATTTTCTCATACTTCTGTCCAAAAGTAAATCAATAACAGTTTGGGTTTTTCCTTTTTCATTTTCACTGTCTTTGAACTTTCTCTTCTCCTCCTTTGTAGGCAAGAAACTTTTGGAAAGATTTCCAGTACCTGATACCCTTTGAATCTTAAATTGTGGGAGGGTCTGATATGGCCTTTGCAACTATAGGTCATTCTTCATTGCATTACCAATGATAAGCAGATAGTCCTATAGAAGAGTTCTGTAAACTGTTTATAAGTTATCTTTCTGGCAGGCTAGCAACAGTACATTTTCTGACTTCACTCTTATTTTGGCTGTATTTTTCCTGGTGATTTTGAAAAACATAACTTTAGTCCAGGTACTATGGTGCATTCAGAATTTACTGACAGCCATGGGCATAAGTAATCTTGCAACAACTGAATAATATTATTTTAGACACACTGCCAATAACACCATTAAGAGTGTAAATAAGATTAAGAAACACATGCACAAATGCCTACTTGAGAATTGTTCCAGGGTAATTAGTATTCTCCTTGTTAGCAATCTGGAAAAACAAAAGAAACTGATCTTAACTATGACTTTTTGTTGTTTTAATAACAATTTTATTAGTTTAACATATTTATAATATATATATACAGAAAGGAAAATTTTAAATATTTGGGGAAACAGCATTGCCTGCATGCTGGTGGGTGGCTGCCTTGTTGCTTTCTCACCTTGTATTCCCCCCAGTTTTATTTCGACATCCCCTTCATGGTGGTCAGGTTGGTTTGAGTATTAATCCTTAGGCAAGGCAAGTTGAGCTTGGGCTGGAAGGCAAGCCCAAAAAGGTCATTACAAACAGGTCTGAGGCAGCTTGGTTTATGCTCCCGGACCCTATACTTTATCATGAACAGACTTGGATACACCAATTGGCAATAGGTTCAAAGGTTACAAACTGTGTGATTGTGAATATTTTTTGTCACCTGTGACATTTGTGGTCTCTGCACAGTTATTCCCCAGGAAGAAGTAACTTATTGGTTTGGGTAAGTTGTGTCGAAATATGGGTCATTGTCTGATATCATTTTGAGGCTTGTGATGGATTTTATGGACATTATCCTTCATAACAACTATTTGATGTTCGAAGGGGAGTACTTCAAGCAACAGTCAAAAGTGGCTATGGGAGAAGCATGTGGCATGCATCCCATTGTTTGCAAAATGCTATGCTCTTCTAGTGGGAGTTGGAGTATGTTTTTAAGCTCCCTGGATTTAAAGACGATTTGGAGTACTTAAGGTACCAGAGACATGTTTGAAAACCTTTTTTGTGGAGTTAAAGAACAGTACTACATTTCTTAGGTTTACTATATGTATTGGTAATGAACACATCAATGTTTTGCACACTGAGTTAATAAAGCAACCTGAGGACCAATTGGCAATAGAAATTTACAGAAAGCCAACATTTTGTAATGCATTTTTTATCTTTTTTGAGTTGACACCCTTTTTACCAGGAGAAGGGTATAGTAAAAAGTCAACTGATTCATTTATCCAGGTCAACATCTGATGACATAGCATGTTTGGAACATTTTGGGAAACTTGAAAAAAAATGTTCTTGGAAAGGGATTATCCTGCATCCCTTCTTAATGAAATGCATAGGGTGGTTTGGAGGGGCAGGAAGGACATATATGCTCCCATTATACTCAATGGACTTACGAATGTTATTAGTCAACAAAATGTGTACTATGGCTTTCAGAATAACATGATACTTCATTTTTCTTTACATGTTCTGGACATTCAAGGGATCCTGATGAAAAATTGGTTCCTGTTACAACAAAAAGAGGAGACTAAACATATTTTAGTGATGGACTAACATTCACATTTAAGAAAAAGAAAAATATTAAACAACTGTTGGAAATGCTTCATAAAGTGTAATTTGGATTGCCAGTCACCACCAAGTGTGGGTGTTGTAGACAGTGTCAGTATATCAGCATCAATCCTAACAAGGTTTGGCTTCGGAATCTTGGGTCTATGTGTAAAGGTGGTAAATTTAACTGTCGTTCTGAGTGAGTGATATATTTAGCCACATGTGATGCTTGCTCAGCTTTCTATGCTGGTAAGACTGAGAAAGTGTTAAATAAGAGGATATACCAGCGTAATTATAGTATTAGGCACAATGATTGTAAAAGTGCCCTGACTATGCACTCTAGTAGTTGTAGTAGCTTTAAGAAATTTAAGTTTTTAGTTCTTGAGCAAATACAAATGGCAGCTTATCTTGGAGCCTGCAGTAATAAAATATTACATTGAGAGATGGTTTAGCAGCTTTGATTGGACGCTGCAAGTGCTCCGGGATTGAATGACAATCCCTGTAATTCAAAATCGCAAAATTGCGTGCAGAAATGTGTAGCCATTCCATCATGGAATATGGCTGCCAAGCGATCCACAAACTCAATGTTTTGATGTGCACGAGCAGCCCTACACTGTTCCTACATAGAAAGCCATGCAGTATGCTAATCAGCTCATTTGCTAGTGAAAACAATGCAAGTCAGCTGATTTAGTGATCCTGCAAGGAGGCAGATCTCCATGCAGGAACAGTGGTATTTGCAGAAATGTATTTGGTTACTAACCGAATACATTTCTACAAATAAGCAAACGGAGGCCTGACTGAGGAGCATATTAGCGGCCAGGGGAGGACCATTTCTTGCTGTTTACACTAGCTAAATAGGTCTGGGTGATGCACCAGGGATTAAACAGGAAGGACATATGAAAGGTAAAAGGAAATAGAAGAACAAGGGAAATTAAGTACAAACAGCAATATGGGATATTGCAACACACAATGGGCCAGGTAAAACACATAATAATACAGCTGGCAGGTGGCTGCATAGCTGAAAATGAGAAGAGATGTAAAAAAAATTAAAGGGCAACAACACAATAAAGGAGAAATGAAGTAGAAATCATTAATATGGGACTCTTGCAACTTACAATGGGCAGGCAAAGCACATAATAATGTAGCTGGCAGGTGGTGACACAGCTGAAAGTGGGAGGAGATGTAAGTAAAAAATAATTCAAAAAAGGAAACAGCAGATTAAAGGCAATCATGCACAAATTACCAGTAATGCCTCTAACTCTCACAGTGGCCAAATCTAAGCCACGAGTAATATAGGTGGCAGCTGGAATGTATCATAGTCAGCAATCATACAGGCAGTATCTGCAGCACAACAGTATAAAGTATGGAAACAGCTTACAGTCTGTTTTTTCCCACAAACTCTGCACCAATGGTGTATACATGCAGGGGAATTTTAACTGGAAAAATGCTAGGGGCTGCCCATGCTTTGATCCATCAGTATGTGCTAGAGGCTGAGAGTGGCGAGGAGGATAATGCTGACAACCACCACAGACTAAGGAGGAGGAGAAGAGTGTTCAGACCTAGGGTAACCTACCAGGGGCTACATGATCTGGAGATAGAGTACTACAGGGTGGACAGAGACATACTTCAGCAACTCCTCGAGCTGTGCCAGCCTCAACTCAGAACTAGAACCAACAGAGGGGAACCCATCCAAGTGAATACCAAGGTATGTGTAGCCTTAAGAATTCTAGCTACAGGTACTTTCCAAAAATCTACTGGGAACATCATGGGGGTCTCACAGGCATCTGCATCCAGGGTACTCCACCAGTTCCTGGATGCCATGCTACCACATGCCGGTGAGCACATTTACTTCCCCAACAGCCGTGAGAAGAGGACCAGTAATATGCGTCTCTTCCACTGTGTAGCAGAATACCCAGAGGTACTGCGTGCCATAGACTGCACACACATCCACATCAAAGCACCATCCGGTGAACAGGGTAGGGTCTACATAAACCGCAAGGGCTTTCCCTCCATCAACTGCCAGGTTGTGTGCAATGCCCAGGACATTATCATGAATGTGTGTGCTGGCAGTCCTAGAAGCTATCATGACTCCCACATCTGGCATTCATCACAGCTATATCAGGCATTTGCCTGTAGGGGCATCCCATATGGCCATCTCGTGGGGGATGCTGGCTATACACTGGAGCTGTGGATGATAACACACATCAGAAATGCACACACACCCAGACAAGAATGCCATAATGAGGCACACATACAAACTAGAATCATTATAGAGTGTGTGTTTGGGATGCTGAAGTCACAGTTCCACTGCTTTAGCATATCTGGTGGAGCCTTGCAGTACTCTCCAGCCAGATGTGCACATATGTTTATAGTATGTGCCATGCTACACAATATGATCCTGCGGAAGTACCTGCAGCAGGAACAATACAGAGAAGGGCCACACAACCCACCACCATTGCCAAGGTGTCCACAGGCACAGAGGGACTCACAGGAGGAGGCCCCTGAGCCTGCTGCTATAGGCAGATGGAGGCGTGCCCAATATGCTCAGGCCTTGGCAAAGAGGCAACGCATAGTACACACACTGACACTGTGGGAACCCCAGGGACTGACAACTCTCTGACTCACACACACAGTAAAATGGATGATGCACACATCACATTACCTGCAACTTACCATGTATAGGCAGTGTACTGTGTGCATCCAACATAGGCGGCCCTCAAGCACTGTCCTCATAACTGCTGCAAGTACAAGGTAAGTCAGTCTTCTTAACAATAAATGAATGGAATAGTATGTTCTGCTAGCATATCCATGGTAATGCTGCATGCATGCATGGGGATGGGTTGTTCTACTGGGATAGCAGCACACAACAGACATCTATGTGGGCCACCAGGAAATATCTGGCCAAAACTGGCCACCACACACTATGCAGTAGTACCCAAGGTGGCAAATCCCACTGCAGTATAGGCGTGGGGACAACTAAGTGAGGGGGTCATAGGTCACAGGCATGGATGTCAGGGTGGGGGTCACATAACCACCCCTCACAGCCACACAGCAAGTCAGCTGTAGAAAACCACAGAGAACTGTCTGGTAAAGGCACACAAATGGTGGCAATGTTGAATTAACCCCCTACAAACTCACATAGTGATAGCACAGCAGGACCCACAGTTGCAGTAAGGCTATGAAGGGTAAGAAGTCTGAAACTCAAATTTATGCCAGTACAATCTGACCTGGGCTCTTTACTGATATGCTTCCAGTCCCCAAGACAGGGCACAAAAATATGGTAAATGTAACCAAAATGTAAAGCAAATACCAGCACGGTCTGTGCAAATGTGTACAGTGGATAGGTGTGCTTCCCCATATACCCACACAAATGCAGTGACATAAATGTTTGCATGGAAATAGCAGCATAGCACACATTGGCAGGACAGTACCAATACACATGAAAACATATTGCCTCTCCACAATATGCAAGGGTCAATGTGCTATGTGTATTTGTGGTTAATACTGTCTGGATCTGGCCAGCATGTTCTCCTGGCAGTCATCTTGTACTGCCCTAGGTACAGTGCTGCCCTTGACAGGGCCATGTGCAGATAACTGCAGTGCCATCTGTTATGCATGTCAGTGACACCCACTGCTCTACCACTGACATACCTGGAAGTCACAGTGCTATATGGAATATGTTACACATATTACTGACATATTGAATGATGTGTAGCAGAGGTGCCAAGGCTTTTGCAAATATAAGTGCTGTGTGGTACTGTTGCCAGTAGTCATTCTCAATAACCATTGTTCTCATGTTTGCGTTTACAAATAATGGACATGATTGCACAGTTGAATGCACTCTGTACCCACCACCCATAATTCCCAACCTCTGGCAGCAAGATGTCTGGACAATAGCAGAAAGAAAAGTGGAACAAAGGCACAATGATAGGCATGTGTTGTAAATATTGCCCTTACATACTGAGAAAGTTGGTGGGGTGAGGGTTTTGCAGTAGTGGGAATTGTCTGAAGGTTATGTATTTGGAAACAGTAATGTCTGTATTATTTTGTAACACCACACTTTAATTATATGTAACTAACTTGCCATAAAAATGCAAGTTTACATAGAAAGGATAAAGCCTTTAGCCAAACACCTGGACAACTTGCCAAAAAAATGTACAGGTCAGAGGTATGCACACACAAGGATCTGACATCTCAGGTTAGAAAGATACCACACAAGCAGGAGATCCCCAGCCAGTATATCACCAGGTTGCTGGACTGTTCACACAACTGTATGTCATTACTACACTGGCTGTAGCTGCATCTCACAAATGACCTTGCTGGGCAAGAATTTACATAGCTGCCCTTATAATATTGGTCTATGCATCATACGACTAGTATTCCTCAGGTAAAGCACCTGATCTGTGATGATCTGAGGATGTCTGGCACTAGGTATTGACACAATACATTGCAGTTTCAGACTACAATATGTCAAAAAATGTATGCTAAACAAAGCAAGTACCCTAAGGAAAGTCCTGTGTACACCTGATAGGTATGGCTGTAGCACACAAAACCCTGGACTAGAGTACACCTGTCTCTGGAATGGAGTCCCATCCTAACTATAGAAGGTCACACTGGGCTTGCTCCTACACTTAGAGAATCACAGGACATGTTGAAACCCACATCAGCATATATGACTGAATTGTGTATGTATGTCCATGCATACAGACAGCTATGTACACCTCAACTGACCCCACACCAACACATCAGACAGGATTACCCTCAGCTAGCTGTAGGTGACCCATATGTGATATATCTGCATCTGTTTTGTGAGATACACACACACACACACACACACACACACACACACACATATATATATATATATATATATATATATATATATATATATGTATGGGAAACAGATAACATATGTCAAGCATACACACACATAGATATAGGGAACTGAGAGACAGACAGTGATACAGAGAGAGAGACACAGGGGGACACAGACAGAGTGAGTCATGCGCACGGATACTCTGAATGGCATACAGTGATGTCTTGCTGTGGACAGTGCCATACTAGTTGTAAACAGTCGCATGTGCTAGCATAAAATGTGAGCCCCATTGTGTAACAGTACTGAGGTTGAGTTTATAATATCACATCACCTGCATATGTGTGTGTGTGTGTGTGTGTGTGTGTGTGTGTGTGTGTGTGTGTGTGTGTGTGTGTGTGTGTGTGTGTGTGTGTTTGTGTGTGTGTGTGTGTGTGTGTGTGTGTGTGTGTGTGTGCATGTGGTCCAAGTATTAGGAGACTCTTCCCCACTCAGTACAATTCACATTACCCTACTTCACAAGATCTGCTGCTTTTATTCACCTTAGAATGCAAATCAACTAAATAATCACCCTATAAGCTCTGTAGCATGTCCAATAACTGTGTAACATTATAGTAGAAATAACTAGATAGTTAGGGGATCTAATCTCAGTGCTGACAATTGTGTGTGTGTGTGTGTGTGTGTGTGTGTGTGTGTGTGTGTGTGTGTGTGTGTGTGTGTGTGTGTGTGTGAGAGACAGTTGTATATGTGAGAGTGAGGGTGTGTGTGCTTGTTTATAGGTGAAACAGTTTTAGGCCATTCCCACCCACAACACTTCCCAGTGCCCCACTTTATCAGTCTGGCTGATATCATTCCCCTTATTAGCACTTTTGCCCAATTGTCAACCCAGTAAAATTTGTAGCATGTGTGATAACTGTGTAACACAATAGTACAAAACATTAGCTTGACAGGGGTTTTAATCTCAGATCTGGCAAACGAGTGTGTGTGTATGTTTGTAAGAAGTATTTGATAAGTCTCCCACCCACTGCCCTACTTCATCAGTCCTGCTGATGTCATTCCCTTTATCAGCAGCTTTGGCCAGTTGTCAGCCCAGTAAGCTCTGTAGTGCATGTGATAACTGAGTAATGCTATAGTACAGATAACTAAATAGGCAGGGATTCTACTCTCAGGTTTGGCAAATATGTGTGTGGGTGTATAAGTGTGTGTATAACTGTGTATGCTTGTAGGAAAAAAAAATATTTTGATAAGGTACCCACCCACTGGCCTACTGTATCAGTCATGCTGATGTCACTCTCCTTATAGATTCATAGGTGTATACTAGGCTAAATGCCCTGGAGCCATTACAAGCCTAGCCCATATAAGTGTCCTACCATTGTGCCACCCAATGTTAGTTCCCAGTGACCCCATCAAGTACAGCCACTGGCATGATCCCTGGGGTGAACATTCTATTACCCATCTACTCATCAAGATATCTCTGGAACTGGTTCATCTTGGTGCTTTGCTTGACATGTATGGGAAGTCTATTCCAGGGCATGTGCAGTTTCTGGGTGAGGAACCTGTCCCTCATGCATGTTGTGTTGATTGTGGCAATGAGGTCGAGGGTCTTGCAGTGTGTGGTGCAGAGAGATTAGGATGTCTTTAGATATAGCTTTTATAAAAGAGCTGTGACAGATATGGCTTTGCAAGTGAAGCAGAGATCACCTCTAATTAGGTGATATGAGATTGAGAATAGCTGGAGTCTCTTGAGTTGGTCTGTGTAGGACATGTCTTTAATGCATAGGATCCTAATTGTGAGGTACTTCTGTGGCCTTTCCAGCTGTTTCAGGTGTCTAGTGAGGTACATAGCAAATGGGCCATTGTACTTGATTATTGGTGTAATGTGGGAAGACTACATAGAGATGATGACCTCCTTCTTCCTGGATGCAAAACCCTTGGTAATGAAAAGTACCACATATAAGGATTTCATGACCACAGTGGTAATGTGGTGGTTAAAGGAGAGGTTGCTGTCAACCTGTGTCCCCAGATTTCTTATAACGCCTACAGTGTTCAGTGGGCTCCCATCAGTGTGGCTTAGTGGGAACTGAGATTTTACAAAAGGGGCTGATTATGCTTTTTATGATGTTAAGCTTCAGGCCATGGTTTCCACACCAGTCAGTGGTCTCAGTGAGGTCTTTCTCTAGGATGTCGGCATCACTTGTTGAGTTAATAATGGCTCCCAGCTTGCAGTTGTGTGTGAACATGGTCAGCCAGAGTTCCTTTGTGCTGGCCTGGACTCCTGAGAAGTACATGCTGAACAGGAGAATACCCAGGACTGATCACTGTGGGACTCTACTAATGACTGGCTGGAAGTCTAACTTGGAGCTCTCAACTTTCATACTGGGTGTTCTATCTGTGAGCCAATTTGCAACCCTCCTAGTGATATAGGGGGTAATGCCTAGTTTTCTGGTTTCATCCATAATTCCTGACTAAGGAACGGTATCAAAAGACTTGGCCAGATTGATGTAGGCTGTATGCAGTGCTTTCCTGTCTTACACAGCCCTGGTGACTGACTCAAAGAAGTCAACCAGGTTGAGCTGGCATAATCTACCTTTCACAAAGCCAAACTGTGTGGGGTCCAGAGTTAGGAGATTACCTATATGTTTTTTGACCAGGTCCCTGATGATGCACTCCATAGCTGTACATATCAGACTCATGAGGCTAATGGACTGATAATTCCCAGGGTCTGTACTTGCCACACCTTTATGGAGAGGGATGACTGTAGCAGTGTGCCATTTGGGAGGGACCAAACCTGAGGTGAGGCTGTGACTGAACAGGGCACACAGATGTTGTGCCAGGTATCTTTGTAGTTCATGTAGAACATAGCCAGGGATAATGTGGGGTCCTGTGGAAGCTGTAGTCTTGCCTGTGGACAATACAGGTGTAACGTGGGTGGCAGTAATTCTGGGCTCCTGGCATTCTGCTGGCATTCTGTTTCCCGGGGGGAGGGGTAAAGCTGGAACTGAATGTGTTGGCAAAAATGTTGGCAATATCTATTGGTTCAGTATAGAAGGTAGCATTGTGCAGTAACTCAGAGGACTTCTGGGTGTTAGCATGGAGGTTCTTGATATCACTAACAGAGGATTTGTGATTGTTGTCAGTGTCTGCTGCAATTCTGCCATCATATGTGGCTTTAGACAATTTCATGAGGGATCTCAAGTTGTTGTTGAGGTTAATAAGGGAGCTTTACCACTCTTGGGACTCCGCCTTTTTCTGCAACCGTTTCTTCCTTCTGTTGTACAGGTTATTAATGGCAGGGGACCTCCAGATTGGTGTTCAGTGTTTGGAGGAGAGTGTCATGGTTCTGTTGAATATGGCTAGTTCCATGTATTGATGTACATATTCGTAAAGTGCATTTGTGCATGATTCATCAGTCATGCATGTATTTTCCATTGGCATGGGTGCTGTGAAGTTAGCCACCTCTGTTCTTATGAGTTCAAAGTCAGCTTTGGAGAGTTTTTTCAATGTGATTACCTTTGGGGGGATGAGATGTGTATTTATATGGTGATTACTCTATGTTGTATCTGACCAGGAAGTGATTGCCAACTGTTGTCAAGCAACGGTCCCATATGTTAGTAATCAACACAGGTCAAGGATGTTGCTTCCTCTACTGAGTGTCAGAATGAGCTAGTCTTGGGCATTGGAACTGATGAATTACAGGAAGCATTGGGCCAGTGTATTGGTGCTTGAGTATCCTACCTAGTTGATGGAGGGGTAGATGAACTCTCTTTGTATGAGAGTATTGGGTTGGACTTGATAGTTTCCAGGGTGTTGAGGAATGTGGATTGAGAGTCTAGGGACATGGATGTGGACCTATAACAGGGTATGACCTGGATTGCATCATTACCCAGTGTCAGTTGTACCTGAAGTATCTCAGATGCATTATGCTGGGATACTACTCCGGATGTGTACATATCTGTTATTAATATGGAGACAACACTGCCTTTGTAGCTGTGGTCCATGTTCTGGGGCTGACAGGTGTGGAATGAGTTATAGGCTGGTACTGTAGGGGTGCTGTCTGCTGCTGTAAACCAGGTCTCCATTATGGCACAGATGTCAATGTTCTCCATTTTGAGGAGTACTTCGAGTGACTGCATCTTGAGATGTAGATGTCTAATGTTGAGCAGCATGACCCTCAGATTGCACATATGTATAGCTGTTACGGTGGTAATTTGATTTGGAACACTGCCTAAAAAGGCACTATAGGGGTGGCAAGACACTTAATATCTGGAAACCCAGGGGTGACAGATGCAGGCCATTTCTGGCAAGCCATTGCAGTCTGTCAATCATGTCATCCCAAGCAGACAGATACTGGATCCCATGAGAGTGACAGCAGACATTTAAGCCAATTGTTGAAGTTAATAATTTGTTGTTTGTACTGCAGTATAATTTTGGGTGACAGTAGTATACTGCTCAGGGCTACTGTCATACCTGCCTGGCCCAGATAATCTGGGAGCTCCACCATGTCTCCTTTCATATAGTCCAGGGTGTATCTCAGGTCATTCACACACAAACATAGACAATGACAGAGTGATACTTGTAGTTGTTGTGGAGTGTCCTGACAGGGTGCGTTATGTGTTGGATTCTGGCACCTGATAGACAGCTGACTGTTACCTCCTCCATGTTCAACCTATTGAGTGGGACTTCTGTGTGCCTCACTATTGATTCACCTATGATTACTGTATCAGGCAAGGTGGTTGGCCTTTCAGACTTAGGTTGAGGGGTACACTGTGTAGGTGAGATATGTGCCCTGTGGTTTATGCTGTGTTGTGGTGGTTGAGGAGTGTCTGTCTTGGTGGTCTCCAGTGTTTGGGTAAATGTCTATCGAGTACCTCTGTGAAGGTGGGTGTGTGGTTATTGTTTGTATATCAGAGCTCTGATAGTGGGTGTTCTGTTTGGTTATGTGTTCCATGTGGTGTGTTGCAGATGTTGACCCTTCTCCTCTTGACCAGTTAGTCCAGGCTTTGCTGGAGAGTGCATATCTTCCAATTAAGTAATATAGGGGTATCTCTCACATGTCTGAGTGGTGTGAGTTTAGAGGAGATGGTTGTCTGTGTACATGAGGTAGTTGCAAATGTGCCTCAGAATACTCAAGTGCACCAGGTTAATGGGCAAAAGCACAGACAACTGCACTTTAATCATGCCAGGAGGGGTTGTCATAACTACTAAGTACTGGAGCTAATTCCATGAGGAACAGCTACTGCTGATGGCTCTCAGCTGTGCTAGAATAATTGATAAAAAAGCCTGTTGAAGTGCAAAGCTGTTAGGCTATTTGAAGTGCAGAAGAGAAAGAACTAGCAAGATCTAAGGGGAAAACTGAAGGCAGACTTTCTGGCACTTGTAACAGTTTACCTCAGCTGTGCATTTATCAGCACCTTTGGCCAATCGTCAGCCCAGTAAACTCTGTAGCATGTGCACTAACTGCATAGCACTATAGTACAAATAACTAGATAGGCAGGGGCTCTAGTCTCAGTACTGACAAAGGTGTGTGTGTGTGTGTGTGTGTGTGTGTGTGTGTGTGTGTGTGTGTGTGTGTGTGTTATACCATTTTGAGTTGTGTACCACCCTGTAAACTTCCCATCACCCTACTTTACTAGGCCTGCTGATGTCATTCACCTTATAAGTACCTTGGGACTAGGTGAAAATATGCCAGCTCCATGGTGCATCTGATAACTGCATAACACTATAGTAGAAATAACTAGATAGGTAGGTTTCTAATCTCACTACTGGCAACTGTGCTTGTGTGAGAATCATATACTGTGTGTGTTATACCATTTTGAGTTGTACACCATGTTGTAAACTTCCCATCACCCTAGGCCTGCTGATGTCACTCACCGTAGAAGTATCTTGGGACTGGTTGAAATTATGTAAGCTCCATGGCGCATCTGATAACTGTGTGACACTATAGTAGAAATAACCTAGATGGAAAGGGGTTCTAATCTCACTACTGGCAACTGTGTGTGTGTGTTTTTCAGTGAAGATCATATCTTGTTTGGCTGATAACCTTTTGATTTGTGTACCATCCACTCCTGTTTACCATCTCCCAATGGCATTACATTATAGTGCATGGTAATGGCATCTGCCTCACATGCAATATGTTAAACCATTGTGCACACCATATCAGTCCTCTGTACAGATGGCTATGGAATATCCAAATGTTTGCAACCTATATGTGGTTTGTGTCCCTTAACAATGCTCATGTATGTGATATTGTTGCCAAATTGGCCACATTGAGTGTAGTGACACATATGCCACTATCAGGCATCATACCTGACTGAAAAATCATGCTGATACAACATCTGCTACAGTATCACTTGTCCAGGCTTGTAGGAGCAGTACATGACTCCACATCCTATTTCTGGTGTGTTATCTCACCGTCCATGAAGGCATTCAGAACATTATGTGTTTTAAGAGGTAGTGTGTTATGTCCCATGCATATAATCTATGTGGGGCATGTCATGTGTATGTAGTAGTGCAGTACATCAAGGTGAAAATGTAGGTTTACTAATCCGTCTATTTGCAACTGTGTATATGTTACTGTGTGCACATCCCCTGTGTCAATCCTTACTGTGTGTATGCAAATGATATAGCATTTTGTCTCCCTGTTCCACCCAGTGAACTTAGGAATACATACCACAAACCTGTCATACACAGTATCGTACATGTCCTCATCAACTGCATCAGGGTTGAGTGTATGGGAAAGAAAAGACAGGGCCAACAGATGTTGACAGGTGAATCTCTTGCAGTTAATGTAATGGCTACACTTGTGAGTGACCTGCTGACAGTACTGCAGTAACCTTTTCTGTATGTATAAGCCTGTGGTACTATACAACACTGAGCTGACATGTCTAAAGGCTACTTGTCTGTGACAAGGGGTATGCATGCAAGGTCACACTGTCTGACAACAGTGTCCCTCACACACTGTTGCATGCATACACACCTGGTACATGTACATATAATGCTGTACCTTGCCTATGACATGGTCAGTGTATTCCCACTCTGCCGTACTCCCTCTTGGAAATGACTGCAGGGACACAGTCTGTAGACACACAGACACCTGGAACACAAACAGAATACAACATGTCAGATTACATTACGTCAGTGGTGCTAAAGCAATAATGCATCCTGGCTAATAAGGTACATACACCTGTATGTACCCATAACAAATGCAAGCAGACAGCACCTTACATAGTATTACATAGCTACACTGTACTATATTCACCATGTGCATCAGAATCATATTAGCATGTCCCTGCTTCGATGGTATGGATGATAGGGATGTGGCATATGTATAATCAAATGCACAGGGTGTGGTGTGGGTTTGGCAGAGGCCTAGGCTGGGCCATATGGTTGACATCGTGTGTGTGTGTGTGTGTTTGGAGGGGTATCCAATAGATGGGCTGTGCAGAGGTTCTGTGTGTGTCTGGAGGTGACCTGCCTGTGATACAGATGTGTGGGTGTCTGTATGTACACAATCACATCATGCGGCTACCCTACACAGGGGTATGTCAGACAGCTGTGGACTGTACATGACAGGCTGTCCATTTCACTGTCTTCAGCCACAGACATGGAAACTGTTCCTGCCAGGGATATCAATGGCATCACCAGGCCCAAGTCCAGATGCAGTACTGCTTCCTGATGGTGATTGCTGTCTGCTGGATCCGTGTCAAAGATGGAACCAGACAGGACCATGTGCCCATGGCCTGCTCTAGTGTTATGTGGATTGCAGCCCACCTTCGATTCTGCTGGTGTCACTGCCACAATGGGAGTGTGAAGGTGCATGTCCCTGTAGACTCTCAGCTGTTGTTGGTGCTGAACTACATCCACATGGCCAATGCCCATCTCCCACCACACGCTGTAGCACAGACATGCCACAGTCAAGGATTGCCAAGTTTTCACCCCACCGTCTATTCACGACCTCAGTATTTTGACGTGTGGCCTTAACAAGGTCATGTATGTCACCACGTAAATCAGGAAGAGTTGCACCCACTACCCTGAGTATTTGTCAGTTGTGGCATTCACTATGTGCCTGTGCATCCATTACAGCCCAAAATGTGTCTGGTGACTCCTGCTGTGGCACTTGCAACAGTGGATTGAAGAGCAGCGGTCCTTCTGTGAGCAGCCCTGTCCATCCTCCTGTGTGGGATCATGTCTGTACTCTGGCTATGGCCAGTGCCTACACTCACACCTGCCATAGTCACCATACTAGCCTGCTCAATTCCACCACCTGCCAACTGTCCATCATATGTGGCCACTGGTGATGGGGTTTGTGTGGCCATTGTCACTGTGTGCGGGGATGGTGTGGACAAGAGTGGGATGCCAACCAATGACACAGATTCAGCTCCTGACAACCCCACTTGTACCTCACTATTCCTATCATTATTGTCAGAGTCTGCAGAGATAATGACATCAGTTTCCAAACGGGAGGGAACACAAACCTCATTGCCACCTGTGAGAGGAAGACAACATATGTACATTAATACCTGCACTCTGAGATTGGCTGGTACACAAATGCGCACACACACACACACACACACACACACACACACACACACACACACACACACACACACACACACACACACACACACACACACACACACACACACACACACACACACACACACACACACACACACACACTTACAAGTGAGGTGGCACAAATCTGTTACACAGACCACACAGTACCCATATGGTGACATGCATGACACACAGCCCTCAACATCATGCATTACAGCCAATTTTACTACATGTAACTAACAATATAGAGCTCTGGGATATGTGATTAGTGTTATCAGGCGATGGCTCTTCCCCAGCACAGACTGCACCCATGTACACCTCATTGTTGTTCACCTGTATAGCACAGTGGCAAGTACTTTAGAACATACCTCACAACTGTACAGATCCTCACAGGATGCATAGATGTCTGGTTCATATGTTTGCTCTGCTTCTCAAAACCCCTGTGTTTTAATGATACATAACTGGGATGATCTGAGGAGTGATATCACTGATTAATGACATATATTTGAGTGTCAGACCTCCAAACCAGCAGTAAATGTATGGTCACACAATTCCTGTTACACCATCAACCTTGTACGCTTACAGTGGCTATGATAAGTGTACACAACCCTGTTAATATGCCATGTTCTTATAATATATGAGATGACACCACAATAATGCATCCAGATATGTTACCCACCTTTCATGTGACATATGACCTGCACAATCCAATCGTTAAACAAATAGATGTCTGACATGTAAAATATAATGACTACAATATGTACAATGTGGTGCTTGCACACCCTTAAAATGATACTTTGTTGAAGCACCTTGTCAGGGGCTTACAGCATTAACTCTTCTTGGGAAGGTGTCTATCAGCATAGTACATCTTGACTTGGCATTATTTGGTCAACCTTCCATGCAAAGGTCACCCAACTCTGTCAGATTGCAAGGGTGACTCATGTGCACAGCCCTCATCAGGTCACACAGTGGTATGTCTATCTGGTGTAGGACTAGGCCCTGACTTGTCCAATCCATAACCATTAGTGTTTTCAGGTGGAGCCTTTCTTAGGAATCTTTAGGTGTATGCTTTGGGTCTTTGTCATGTTGAAGGCTGAAACCCCTCCCCATCCTCAGCATTCTTGCAGATGCCTGATAGATTTTGACCAGACGTGGGTGTTATTTGGAACTGTTCCAAATTAACATCACTGTGACTACAGGCCCAGTAATGGCTTTGGAACAGCATTCCCACAGGAGGCCAATGCCACCAGCGTGATTCACCATCGGGATGTTGGTGTTCAGGTTAAGAGGGGTGTTGCTTGTGCACTACATATACCTTTTGGTATTGTGGCTGTGTGGTCAATCCATAGTCTCATTACACCATAACACATTTTCATACATGTCTTTGGGAGACTTGATGTGCTGCATTGCAAATTGTATCCACCCCTGGATGTTTTTTGGTGTGGGGAAAGGCTTCCATCTTCTGACCATACTCCATAGGCCAGACGTATGCAGAATACGGGAGAGTGTTCTCACATGTAGTACACAACACCAGTCCTTGCAAGGGATTCCTGCAACTCCCTAAGTGTTGCTGTATGTCTCCTGGCAGCCTCCCTGACCAGATTCTGACATGTCTTGTCATCATTTTTGAAGGGATGTCAGGTTCTTTTCAACAACACTGTTGTCCCATATTCAATCCACCTTTTGACAACTTTCTCCACTGTGTTCCATGGTGTATGGAATGCTGTGATAATGTTGTTGTACCTTACTCTTGACAGAGACCATTCTAGTATGAGATCACTTTGCTGCTTTATAAGCTGTCTGCAAGTCATGACTGTTGCTGTTGCAGGCAACTGAGCAAATGTCATGAATATCCTACTTGGATAGCAGAACTGTTATTTGGTGTTACTTAAAGTGCCTTTACTTGATGGCAGGTGTGTACCGAAGCAGACTGAATGCTGTCATTAAATCACAAGCTGCTGCAATAAAATATTAATTGAAAGGTGTACACACATGCATCCAGCTTATTGTACAGTTTGTATACTCCATATATGGTGGGCAACATATTGATTGGTTTTACAATTGAATGGTACATGTAATAGGTCACATTACATGTTGGAAAAGTTGTGGATGGCACATTGTAGTCTCAATTTGTATATATATATCTATATCTATATCTATATATATATATATATATATATATATATATATATATATATATATATATATATATATATATATATATATATATATATATATCACAAACACCTGGCATCTTAACAGGGGTGTGTATACTGTTTATATCCACTGTATGAGAGTAATGTTTCACACATGTCTCTACCTTAGGCAGTTTGTCCCACCATTTTGTTGGCCTCTGTCCAGATGTCTTGCACTGACAGGTTGTGAGGTATGCTACAGGGATGTTACATTCTCTTCAGATAGGCCCCTGTGGTGACGACTGTGATGCAATGCAGTTAACCCCACCAAGTGAACATGCACATAAAGCAATATGGCTATGAGTGACAGTTTTGTGCATGGTACATTGCATGGCCTTCACACGCCTGGGGTATTGGCAAACCACAACAGAACAATTCCATACTTACCAGCTTCAAGCTGCCATCCCACATGCTGACTGAATGGACCTAGGTAGTTGTGGGAGAGAAGTATTGTCAGCAGACTCACATGTGACATTGGTACAGGATGGATGCAGCATGTCTGCACATTTACAGTACAACCACAAATACTACAAAATTTGCTGTCCTTCACCATAGATGTGCACTTCTGTGTATTAGAAAACCCCATACCAGAACTACAATCTGACCTGACACATGTACGTAGATACTCTACAAATACAAGTATGTCTGCTACACTAATCTAGTAATCACCACTGGGGCCTTACCTGCACACTCCTCATCCATTGTCTGGGTGACACCCACCTCCAGCATGTGGGGGGTCTGTACCCTGATGTTGTACTGGGATGGGTGTCCCAAGGTTGCTGAGGAGCTCTTCAATGTGTGTCAGTGGGGGCTGCAGGCTGGGCCCCCACCTGTGGCTGTGTAGTCCCTGGCCACTGCAACAGTCTTTTGCTGGGCATGGTGTATGAGATCAGTTGCATGATGCTGAACCTGCTCATATGTACATGCATGCAGGCCCACATAATTTACCCTGTGGACTAGGTCGTCTCACAAGCCAGTCCTCTCCCACAGATGTTGCTGGCTCCAGCCAAACATTATGGCATGGTTCTGTAGTATGGCTTCTATGATTATATTTGTCTCAGCCACTGAGAAAGTAGACCTTTGCTGATGCAACATTGCACCTGGAAGTCATAAAAAGGGAAACACATCAGAGAACCTCCTACATTTGGCAACAATATGTACAGAACCTGCACAGCTACATTGAATACCAGTAGCCACCACTCACAACAACATACCCCTGTAATCTATCAGCACTGTATCTGTGTGCATTGCACTGCTGGTCCTGATGTGTCATATTCCCCACAATGAGGGCTAGTTAATGTCATAATCCTGTACTCTTCATTCATGTCTGTGAAGAGGGATGACATTGGCCATCTTCAATGTGGATTGGGTGTGAATGGTGCCAAGGCTCGGTGTAACTACAGTGTGTAATGGAGCTAGGAGCACATGCCTGAGTTCATGTAGGATGCGGACAGGGATGCTATCAGGTCCCATGGATACTTACGTTTGTTGCCTTTCAGTATGAGATATGCATCTGCTCACTGGTGATGAGGGGAGTGGTGTGGGTGCTGTGTATATCCAACTATAGTGATGCTGAGCCAGGGGGTGATGTTTGCCCTAAACCTATCTGCAGCAGGTTGGCTGTAGCTATGTTTTATGCGTATGCGGTCTGATTGACCACCATTACAGGGTAGGTTGGTTTGTTGCCTTTAAGATTGCAGACATATGTGAAGATGGCCTTGTGATTGGCATTGGTGGATGTGCCCAATTTGTACTCATAGTTAGCCATACAGTACTCCACCTGTGACCTTATATGCTTGATCAGACAAAGGCTGACAGTGCCAAGTTGGTGCCAGCTCCTAATTTACCCTGTACAGCCAATATAGGGACCTAGTCTGTGGTTTGTGTATCGCTGCTGTCCAGCAAAGGGGATTACTCTACTTTGGTGGAGGCAGGTTTTATGAGTAAGGTATTGCTGAGTCCATACAGCTATGTTGATGTTGATATAGCTGTTTGTAGTAGGCATGGGCACACAGTCATAACACAGCTGGACACCTCTCCAATTTCAAACAGATATCCATGCTTATTGTAGTACCCATGGCTGTGTCAGGGCAATGCAACAACCAGTAGCTACAGAAATGTCACTCTGTTGGATGCACAGTAACTAAGATTACACACATGTACAACATGTACAGCTTATTTAACTGACATTCTGGATCCCATGTCTGTTGTTATGAGGTGGCCTGATACACCTACTAATACTGACATGTGCACAGGTAATACCTGACATATATTTATGTTCTATGTCAGTAGGGCTCACTGTATTCACACTCTTGCTGCTCAGTCATCCCTCTCAATCCATTAGAGCAGGACATCTGTAGGATGCCACACATATATGGGGGGCAATGGGACATAATTAGTGACACTGTCTTAATATTGTTGTAACACACTTGAGTCATTCAATAGCACAGTAGCCTTTACACTGACTGACATACCCTGGTGGATGTCCAACACTCCTATGGCAGGAAGAGAAGAGAAAGACCAGGAGTGTGGTAGTGAGGGTAAGAACTGTTAATGTTGGCAGTATGACTGGTTTATGGACAGAGCGGCCATAGGAAGGTGGATATATCATGTGTGCAAGCGACCAGATGGAAGGGGAGTATGGCTAGGTGTATCAGTGCCAGGTCACAATTGTGCTATCAGGGTGTGGATGGGAGGGGAAAGGGGGTAGGGGTTATCCTGATGGAACAGTATGCCAAGGGTGTTTTTGGTGGATGACATGAGTGTCTGGTTGAGTGACGTTTATGAATCTGAAAATGGATGGTGTAATGAATGTTTTTAGTGCATATGCTACGCAAGTTGCTTGTGTGGTGGATCAGAAAGAGAAATGTGAAGTCAGTTGGATGACGTGGTGATGACTGTACCCAAGAGTGAGATAGTGATGATTGCAGAAGATTTCAATGGCCATGTTTGTGAAGGGAACAGAGGGGATGAGGAAGGTATGGGTATGTATGGTGTTAAGCAAAGGAATGCAGACGGTGAGATGGTAGTGGATTTTGCAAAAAGGATGGACATGGCTGTGGTGAATACATATTATAACAAGAGGGAGGAGCATAGGGTGACATACAATTGTGGAGGGAGATGCACACAGGTGGAATATAGCCAATGTAGGAGGATCAGTTTGAAGGAGATTGGAAAATGTAATGTGGTGACAGGGAAAGTGTAGTTAGGCAGCACAGACTGTTGGTCTGTAAGATGATGTTGATGATCAAGAAGAGGAGGAGTGTGAGAGCAGCACCAAAGATCGGATGGTGGGAAGTGGAAAAGGGTGATTGTAAGGTGGAGTTCGGGGAAGAGTTAAGACAGGCACTGTGTGGCAGTGATGATTTCCAAATATCTGGGTAAGTACAGCAGAGCTACTTAGGGAGACAGCTAAAAAGGTGCTTGGTGTGATATGTAGATGCAGGAAGGAGTACAAGGACACCTGATGATGGACTGAGGAAGTACAGGACAGTATAAAGAGAAAGAGGTTGGGGGTGAAGAAGTGTGATTGTCAGAGAGATGAAGAAAGTAGACAGGAGTATGAGGAGATTAGGTGCATGGCAAAGAAAGAAATGGCAAAGGCTAAGGATGAGGCATATGATGACTTGTATGACAGGATGAACACTAAGGAGGGATGACAGGACTTGTACCAGTTGGCTAGTCAGAGGGACTGAACTAGGAAAGATGTGCAGCAGATAAGGGTGATAAAAGATAATGAGGGAAACATACTCACTAGCGAGGAGAGTGTGTTGAGCAGATGGACAGCATACTTTGAGAGGCTGATGAATGAAGAGAATGAGAGAGAGAGGGTTGGATGATGTGGGTATGGTGAATCAGGAAGTGCAATGGCTTACCAAGGAGAGAGTAAAGATAGCTATAAAGAGGATGAATACTGGAAAGCCTGTTGGTCCACATGACATACCTGTGGTAACATGGAGGTGTTTAGGGGGAAATGGCAGTGGTGTTTTTCACCAGCTTTTTTAATGACATCTTGGAAAGTGAGAGGTTGCATGTGGAGTGGAGAGAAAGTGTTTGTGTACCATTTTAGGAATAAGGTTGATGTGCAAAGTTGTAGTAACTACAGAGGGATAACATTAATTAGTCACAGCATGAAGTCATGGGAAAGAGAAGTGGAAGCTAGGTTAAGCAGGGCAGTGATGAGCAGTGGTCAAAAGTATGTTATCATGCCAGGTAAGGGCACTACAGATGTGATGTTTGCTCTGAGAGTGTTGCTGGAGTAGTACAGAAAAGGTCAGGAATTGATGTGTGTCTTTCTGGACATAGAGAAAGCATATGACAGGGTGCCTAGAGGGGTGTTATGGTATCGTGTGAGGAAGTCATGAGTGGCAGTGATATATGTAAGAGTGGTACAGGATATGTACAAGGGTGTTGTGAAAGTGGTGAGGTCTGAGGTGGGAGGGGCAGATGCATTTAAATTGGAGGTGGGATGACATCAGGGATCAGCTGTGAGACCTTTTTTATTTGCAATGGTGATGGACAGGTTGACAGACAAGATCATACAGGAGTCCCCATTGAGTATGATGTTTGCAGATGACATTGTGGTCTGTACTGAGCATAGTGCACAGATTTAGGAGACCCTGTAGAGGTGGAAATATGCTCTAGAGAGGAGAGGAGAGGAATGAAGGTCAGCAGGGCTAAAACAGAATATCTGTGTGTGAATGAGAGGGAGGGAAGTGGAATGTTGAGGATCCAGTGAGTAGAGTTTGCAATGGGGGATGAGTATAAATGATTGGGATCAACATTTCAGAGTAATGATGACTGTAGAGGACAGGTGAAGAAGAGAGTACAGGCAAGATGGAGACGGTGGAGCAGAGTATCAGTACTGATATGTAACAGATGAGTACCAATAATATTGAACAGGAAGGTCTCAACAGGCTAGTGAGACCAGCTATGTTATATGGGTTGGGGACAGTGTCATTGACAAAAAGACAGGAGTCACAGTTGGATATGGCAGAGTTACAGATGTTAGGATTTGCACTGGTTGTGATGAGTGTGGACAGGATTAGCAATGTTTATATGATGGGGTCAGCCCATGTTGGATGGTTTTGAGACAAAGCCAGAGAGGCAAGATTACATCAGTTTGGACATATGCTGCAGAGGGATGCTGAGTATATTGGGAAAAGGATGTTAAGGATGAAGCTGCCTGGTAAGAGGAAAAGGCAAAGGCCTCAGATAAGGTTCCTGGATGTGGTGAGAGAGGACATGCAGGTGGTTGGTGTGACAGAGCAGGATGCAGAGGACAAGCAGAAATGGCAATAGGTGATCCACTGTGGCCACCCCTAATGGTAACAGCCAGAAGAAAAAGAAGGGGATGTTGTAATATCAGTCTTCACAGATTTGGCAATGATTTGCCAGACATGACAAAACTGTATGAATAAATTACTGCAAATATGAGGCACACATAGGGTCAGTGTGCATAACACTGGACAATTTAATGGTATGAGCTCAGTATATCACATGCAGTTCAACACACACATGTGCAACAGTACTTTACTATGCAATTACCATTTATAGGTCTCTCACATTTCTGAGACAACCAAGTATATCATAGTTGTATTCGAAAGTAAGATATGGATATGTGTGACATCCCAGTAGCTGGCCTAGCATTGTCACAGTCAGTATCATTCAACACCCACTGCAGTAGTAGTCATATGTGAGCCATCCTTTCCTGGGGTGACTCAGGGGCCTGATCTATAATCTGTGTGACTGCAGACAGACCCAGATACTATGGCCATAGGTTCTGATCAGGAATATATCAGTGCAGAAAGTCTTGTTGAGACATATACATTACAGTTCCTATTTCCTATTCTTGCATACCCCCTACTGCAGTCCATGACATGCTTACTTGTTTGACATGTCTGTTTGTTTTATTCAAGTGCAGGTGGTTATGTCCTGCTTGGTTTTTATGTATCTTTTCACTGTTTCTCCCTCTCTCAAGGATGTAGAGTGGACATCTGTTTTGCATAAGCAGCAACTTGCCTTTTGTAGGTAATGCTCATGAGCAGCTGATGGCCTGTGCACCAGTTGGTATCCCCCACTTGATAACTACATGCAGGACAGCTGTGTTGTTATTCATATAGCCAATGGCATGGCAACACTCCACTATCATTGAGTATGTCATGTGATCATTGGCCCTTTTCCTTGCTAGTGAGGGGGACTTCATGGGGGTGTGTGAACAACAGCATCACAGAGGGTATTTGGAAATAACTCTTACAGCCAAAACTGTGGAAACAGGCCAACAGAATAGGGGATAATGTTCCAAACATAGTGGCAGAATGTAAGTAATTTTTTTATACATCTGAATTCATGCTAGTCTACCAGGGTTTGTGTGGACACAGAGTTCCTTGATGATCTTAACTCTGACAGTGTTATGTGTTTGGCATAACTCTCACCTGTAGGGCTATCCACAGAATGGTCAGAATTTGGACTCCTATGTTTGGTGTGTTCCTCAGACATTTTTTGTCTTTGGAAATTCAATAGCATACTCTGGGTATTGCAGTCAGTAACTGCTAACATCAGAAAAGATATGTTATGACTAACCCCATTACAACAGCAACATTCTCAGTTTTATAACAGGAATATTTTAAATATGCCCCTGTTTTTGGGCCTCTATCCCACAATTATGTCAGGCTTTGTCCAGATGTCATGCAATAAGAGGTTGATAGGTATGGTATATGATTATTTAGTGCCTACATTCCTGACATTATCCCAGTGATGTATCAGACTGCCAGACATGTTATGTGGAAGAGACCTTATATATATATAAGGGGAAAGCCTGGACATTCTGTGGGACTCTGTATAGTTGAGAGGTCTATGTATTTCTGGCAATTTTTGACAGACTTTCAGGATTGTGTAGCAGTGTATTTTGTCAATGTTATTTGGCCTGTGTAGGGAGGGTGTAGATGTATGTGTTATGGCTCCTTTTCTATCTGCCTGTGCATGCTGCTCCTGTTTCTGGTAGTCTATTGGCTGTATATGTATGTAGGGGCAGACTGAGGCATGTCCCATACCACAGTCAGGCATCATAGCACACTGTGAATTGGGCCAGTATATGTGGAGGTAGTGTGTGAGTGACAAACATGTTGAGATGTTTTTGTTCACACAGTCCTTATACTGTACTGTTCCTTTGCTGTACTGGTATGTCACTGTGACTGTCTGTAATATTATATTACTATATTAAATGACCACTACACTATATTGTGGTTGAATTGGTTGTGGGTATGCACTTTCACACTGGTGTCTGTTTGTCAGTGCTGTGTTAGATCCTCAAACGCTTAAAAAAGTGAATGGTGATTAATCGACCCTATGTAAGTGAAAGCTTACAATGTCGAAGTGTCAGAACAGTGATTTTATTTCCAAGGGGGAAAAAAATCGCTGTTCCAAAAAAAAAAAAAAAAAAACAATTCCAAACATTACATTAAGTGGGGGGCTTCACCCCCAACACCCCCCTACTTAAATATATTAACTCCGAGACCACACTACAGTGCCAAAAATGGCAAAGTACTGAAGCGGCCAAGCAAATTCTTTCCCAGGGAAAGAATTTGCTTAACAGCCGCTTTGATATTTTGCGTTTTCAGCTTTTTAGGTTCGACCAAGATGCATTCAAAAGAATGCGTCTTTGATCTTCTAATATAGACCCGACATCCCATGTAGTGCCTAATATATTTGTCAATACATGTGTATTTCCCCCTAGCAGATTTGGGTTAGTATTGTGTCAGTCTGACTGTAGTTTGGACAGTGCTTGGTGACATGCTTAGCAGTTGAGTGTAGTTTCCCTAATGTGATGTTATGTCCAGATATTTGTAGGAAGTAGTGTTGTCTGGCCCCCATATATTTTGTGTATTTCTGACACATCAGTGGGCTGATGTGCGGATTTCAGTCACTAATGAGTGGGAAGTAATTTAGTACTGGAGTTGTGCTATTTCAGTCAATATATGCTAGGACATACATAAGGGTGTTACTGCAGCAACTGTGTCAGCTTATCTACTACAGTATTTCAGATATGTCCCTACTTCTATGGGTTTCTCCCCCCACATTGTCATGCCTGGCCCAGGTTCATTGCACTAAGGGGTTCTGAGCCTACCTCGGGACTGTCTGGATTGTTGCTGTATGTCCAGGTTTATTGCTCACATTTCTGGTCTGTTCCATAGATGCATTATTTTCATATCCCTGGTAAATCACTGTGAGGATCTGTGGATTTCTGACAGTAAATGATGACATACATTTCAGTTTCAGAACTCACATCCTTCAGAACATGTATGCTGAAACAAACCATGTCACTCTGGCAACATTCTACATTTATAGGAGCGATATTTGCAATATGTCTCTAGTTTTGTCCCCCCATTTGGACAGCCTTGGGCCAGATTTCTTGTACTAAGGGGTTGGTAGGTATGGTTCTGAAGTATGACTCCACTACATGTTATGAGTATATATGTATGTATATATATATATATATATATATATATATATATATATATATATATATATATATATATATATACATATATATATATATATATATATATATATATTCTTATGTATGTATGTATAGTTTCTTTTTATATATTTTTATATATTTATATTTATAGATATATGTATATGTGCATATTTTATATGTATATCACTATTTATATTATGTATATATGTTTCCATATATATCCATCTCCATACATATATACATGTGTATATGTATAAATGCAATGCCTGACTGATTGTACAGAATCTTTTCCCTACTGTTGAATGAGCACATGTTCAGAAAGGCATTAGCAATTTTTACAGCTCAAATGGTGTATTGGTACATTGCTCTGCCTGTGGTGTATAGGGCTCTGGGTTCAAAGGGCTCTGGGTTCAAGACATGGCAGAGCTGGCAATTTTGATGCTCTTAAAACCACTTACTTATGCTTACACCCACACTAATTCTTTAAAAGGAAAGATAAAGGGGTGATAGGAAAATGGTGGAGAAGGGGAACGTAGAGGGAAGAACAATATGGAAGTTTGCTACAGATGTGCAGGACGGGTGTACAGAAGGTCGATAGTTGTCCATTTTTTATACAGCAACAGCTGTGCATTTGTACAGACTTTTGATGTGAATTTGGATACTCAAACCTCAGAGAGAGGGGTGAGAACAACATAAATGTGTCGTTAAACCTGCTAAGCACAGCTGAGCATTGTTAATTATTGCCCACAGTTCATTCTCATAATATACTACATTAATGACTTCATTTATTAAGTGTATATGATTTCCCTTACATAACATAGCTGTATGTGCTTTCATTACAGTAGCAAGGGGTGTAACTATACTGTATGGGACATGTGTATACATGGGCGTTTTCACATGTTATATGCACTCACACATCCATTTTATACCAGCTACACTACCCTGGGTGACAAAAATAACTTACCGCATATTTTAATGTGAACATAGCACTTTTAACAATGCTTTCCCATGTAAATTTGGATTGCCTGTTGCATTACTCGAACCATGTACACCTGCATGCAAAACTGAGACTCTGACCACTAAACTATCTTGGTTTGGGGATTTGAGCTGCATATTTATATTTATTGCCTATTGGATATTAATATTATATTACTATATTAAATGGAGAGTATTGCGGTTTTTGGCCAGGTCATTGAGGACTGCTGTCATGACATTATGGCATAGATTTCAGTATCAGACTTGTATCCTTCCGTACATTAATGCTAATGCATAACCTGTTGTCTATCAACTTTCTGTCTGTCCTCTGTACAGATGGGATGTCACCGGTGCTCAGGCTGTGGTTGACTGCACTACAGGATGGGTTTGAGAGTCCATGCCTGTGTTCATGTTGGATGCAGCCAGGAATGGTATCAGGCCTATGGAGACTGCTATGTTTTGCCCTTGAGAGGGCATTACAGACCTGCTTCCAGATCATGAGAGGAGGGGGGCAGGTGTTGTCTATGCATGTGTACCTATGGGGGACAGGGGGGTGATGTTTACACTTCACCTGTCTGCAGCCAGTTGCCGATATCCATGGCATATGTGTATGTGGTGTTATTGACCATCACTATAGAGCAGATATGTATGTTGCCTCTGGAATTGCGGACACATGTCTGGAAGGCCTAGTGATTGGCCTTGGTGGATGTCTCCAGTTTGCACTCAAAGACAGCCTTAGGGTACATCATCTGTGACCTTATTTGCTTGTGCAGAACAAGGTGGAATGGCTTCCAACAAGGCACCTGTTTTTCTTGGCCCATCCTGTGATTATTTCCACCTATGATGGTAGTTGTGTATTGCTGCTGTTCACCACATGCATTCAGCCTACCTTGAGGGGGATGATGTTTTCCTGTCGGGTATTGTGGAGGCCATAAATCTATGTAGGTGCCCACATTGTGTTGCGGTGTGGGCTTGGATACTGCTGCTAGTTCTATCATATGGGGCGTCCTTCATGTGGGCCTTGCCCATTTTCCATGCCTGTGTGGGGGACATTATATAGGTGTGGGGCTATAGCTTCACAGATAGTAGGTGGAAATACCTCACAGGACAGGCCATGTGGAGACAGACCAGCAACATGGGGGACAAAGCTCCAGAATTGGGTACAGATTGTATGTCATTGGTGCTTTTATAAACATGGAGGGTTGCTAGATTGACAGGTGTTACTCTGGACATGCATTTACTGAGTGACATAACCTCTGACAGTGATATGCCTCTGACATACCTCTCAACAGGCATGTTTGCTTGTTATGCTTGGTCTATTCCTTGAAGAATGTCTGTTTTTTGTGGGATTGGTAGGATAATGTGAGATTATAGTCAGTAACTGTTGACATCTATTGGTGTTCCAGACATCATATCATTCTGGGATGTAATGTTACAACAACACGTGTAACACCAGCTACTGTTTCAGTTTGTCACACCATTATGTGTGATATGTCCCTCTTTCCAGACTCCTGTCCCACAAGTACGTCATGCATTATCCAGATGTCCTGCACTACAAGTTGCAGAGGTATGGTATATCATTAATTACCAACTGCACTCCAGTTATCATGCCAATGACCTGGCAGACTCACGGCCATGATATGCAGTGGTGGCCAGGATTATGGTTCCACACCCTGGTAAATCTGTGGGCATCTGTACATATGACAGTTATGTCTGTCTGGCCATTGTGAGCAGACTGCTAATATTGTGTAGTAGTGTTGCGTGTAGATGTTTGTTGGGCTAGGTAGGGACAGTAGAAGATGTGAGTGCCATACATCCTTTACCTATCTGACTCTCCATGTTGGCGTAGTATGTAACTGGTGATCAGGATGTTTGCTCAGATAGTCGTTCTACTCTAGAGTTCATTTTGGGTATCGGTATATTGCTGTGACTGTGTTGAAAATGTTTTTGGGTAGACATTTTTGCACCACTCTCTACTTTTTGTTACAGTCCCATCACTGTAGTGCATGCTATATTTGAATACAGATGGGTAATTTCTCAGAGGTGATGTGGAAGAGTGTCATGTTGGTCTTACTGTGCTTCATAAGGTGCTAGGTGACATGTTTGGCAGCTGTTAGGGGATTTTCATTCTATCACTGCAGTCATACCTTTACACTGTCCAGAGGCCTAGACCCTGTCCAGATGCATGGCTCATATGTTTGGTCTGTTCCCCAGACAGTTGTTGTCCTTGGCTAATTGGTAGGATACTGTGGGGAATGCAGTCAGTAAATGCTAACATCCATTGGTGTTACTGACGTCATATCCTTAAAAAAGATATGTTACAACAAAGCCGTTAACACTGGCAATAGTCTATATTTATCACAGCAATTTGTCCAATATATCCCTGTGTTTGGGCCTTTGACCCCAAATTATGTCAGGCTTTGTCCAGATGTCATGCACTAAGAGGTTCAAAGGTATGTAGTATCATTATTTATTGCATTCATTCCTGCAACCATCCCAGTGATGTCATAGACCCCCAGACATGTAACAAGGAAGCGGCCTTAGATATGAGTCCTGTGCCTATACATTCTGTGGGAAACTGTACATTTGAGAGGTCTGTGTATGTCTGCCAATTGCTAAAAGACTGTCAGAATTGTGTAGCAGTATGGTGTATACCTGTTATTTCAGCTGTGTAGGGAGGGGGTACATGTGAGTGTCATGGGCTCTTTCTAGCTGACTGTGCATGATGCTCCAGTTTCTGGTTCCCTATCGCCTGTATATGTTTGTACACGCAGACCGTGACATGTCTTGTAACACCTCATGATTCCCACTACACTGTGACTTGGGGCAGTATATATAGGGGTAATATGTGAATGTCAATTGGGATTTTGTTGCTCGCACAGTCATTATACCATAGTGTTCAGTTTGCTTACAGGTATGTCACTGTGACTGTGTTGTAATTTTTTGGAGGTATGCATTTTCACATCAGTGTCTGTTTTCTAGTACTGTTTCATCCCTGTAGTGGTTGTTATATTTGCTAATGCATGTGTACAGCCCAAGAGCTGGACTTGGGTAGTGTTATGTCATTCTGATTGTAGTTTGGACATTGCTCGGTAGCTCAGTGTAGTTTGCCTACTGTTGTGTTATGTCCACATATTTCTGGGATGTCCAGGTATCTGGCTGATATCTTTGGTCTGGTCCCCATAACTGTTGTATATTCCTGACACATCAGTGGGATGATATGGGGATTGAGGTCACTAACTATGGGAAAGAATTGAGTCCTGGAATTGTGATATTTCAGTCAATATATGTTAGGACATACAGTGTTACTACATCAACATTTAGAGCTTATCTACTGATGTATTTTGGATATGTCCCTATTTTCATGCCTTTGTCCCCCCACTTTGTCAGGCTTGGCCAGATTCATTGCACTAAGGGGTTCTGAGCATACTTCTCCACTGCCAGATTTTCAAAGAATTTCCGGATGTTTGGCCCATACTTTTGTTCAGTTCCACAATTTATTTGTATTTGTCTGGTAAATGGCAGTGATGATCCTAGGATTTATGTCAGTAAATAATAACATAACATTTCAGTTTCCATCCTCATATCCTTCAGTAATTGTCTGCTGAAATGCACCCTGTTGCTGTAGCAAATGTCTTCATTTGTAACAGCAATATTTGCAATATATCCCTATATATGGCCCACCACCCCTTCTACAGCCTTTGTACAGGTTTCATGCACTAACAGGTTGAGAGGGATGGTTCTAAGGTATAACTGCACTACATGTTATATATATATATATATATATATATATATATATATATATATATATTTATACGTTTTTCCTTCATTTATATATATATATATATATATATATATATATATATATATATATATATATATATTATGACTTTTTCATATATATGTTTCTTCAGACATATATATATATATATATATATATATATATATATATATATATATATATATATATATATCTGTGTGTGTGTGTGTGTGTGTGTAGACAACATATGACTGGTTCCATAAATCTTTCTCCCTAATGGTGTATACCTCTATTGCATGATATGTTTGAGAAAACAACATTACTTCCTACAGCACAGATGGTGTAGTGATAAATTTGTCTGACTATAGTGTTTAGAATCATGGGTTTGACACTTGCGACTGTTTTTTTTTCAATAATGTTAAATTAACAGAATGCATGATATGTTTGTTAAAGCATCACACCTTTTTACAGCTCAGTTAGTATAGTGGCATTTTGCTGTGATTGCAGAGGGCAGCATCCCAGATTCTTGACTTGGCAGGGCTAACAATTTTGTTGCTGGGCAGAACAAGGTCTGATGGATACAAAGTGCTGATGGCACATTTAAGCATATTATACTTATATATTTTTATTATAAAATAATATTTACATACACATTATAATTTTACATTTACCTTCCATGAAACCCCTTATCCCCCTATGTGCTTTCATTAACTTATAATATTGTGTGACTATACTGTATGGGGCACTTACATTTATATGGGGGTTTCACATCTTTTCTACACTGATATCTCACTTTTGGAACTGCTACACTACCCTGGTTGACAAAAAAAGGTTGCTACATAATTCAGGTTTACTAAAATAATTTTAACACTACTTTCACATTGGAAAATGAATGGCCTGCTTGGGACTCAAGCTGTGAATGCCTGCATGTAAAGCTGCAGCTCTAACCAGTATACTACATTAGCTTGGAAATTTCAACTGTCTATTTGCATTTAGCTCCTATTGGATGTTTAAGCTATGCTAAGTGGACAGCCATAATGTGCACACCCACTTAGCTACACACATTCCTTATTATTATGATATTATTAGGTTATATGGGTGTGTATTGTGGTGTTCTGGCAACTACTTTGGACTGCAATCGTGAAATATTGGCATTGATTTTGCTTTCAGGCTTCTAGCCTTCAGGGACTCCTGCTAATACATATCCTGTTATCTATCAACTTTCTATATGTGTGAGAGCAATATTTAACATCTGTTCCTCTTTGTCCCCCCATTATTTTAGGCTTTGTCCACAGTTTTTGCTCTAAGAAGTTGGGAGATGTGATGACCAATATTTGCGTTTCACACTTCATATCCTTCGGAAATGTATGTTAACACAACTCCTTTTATTGTAGTCACTTTCTAATGGTTTATCAGAGAACTATTTAAACATTTTCCCTATCGGGGGGGGGGGCTTTGTCCCCCCCTCATTATGTTTGGCATTGCCCAGTTTCTTGTGCTGAGAGGTTGAGGTATGAGTGCCATACGGCACTTTAGCAATGCAGGAGGTGTGTCACAGAACCTGTAACACACCCCCTGCATTGCTTTATTATGGCAGTTTTTATTTCAGTGTCTGCGGACACTGAAATGATCATTTAATCATTTCAGTGTTCGCAGATACTGATATACTGGCATAATATTACGGCACTTTCTGAGTGCAGGGGGCGTGTTAAGTGTCTGTGCACTACAAGGACACACCCCTTGCACTCATTCACAGTTCGTGTCCTTGTAGATTAAACAGCAGCACGCCTTCATGAATATGCAAGGTGAGCTACTGTTCTAAATGGACACGAAGCACTCCGTGCAAGAATAGTCTTATTCTTGCATGGAGTTTCATGAATCTGGGGGAATATTTCTATTTTAAATGAGTTAAAGTTAAGAGCAGCACTTATATAATTCTCTTGGTTTAAGTTACGTTTTTATGATTTTTATTATTTTTTGACTTATTTAGATTTTTAGGTTGTTACTGTTTGATGTAATGTCGCAGTGGTGGTGCTGCGGTAGCGTTGTAGCCTCACAGTAAGACGTTGACCGGTTCGACTCTCAGCTAGAGCGTTTTCTGCATGGAGACATGCGTGAATGGTTGTACCTTCATTGAAGGTTGTGCATTAGGGCTGGCAACGCAGCACGTAAAAATCAACTGCCAATCATTAGCGGACCAGAGTTCTGCTCTGGCGACCCCTAACCGGGAAAAGCCGAAAGACACAACTGTTTGCTGTATTGTTGTGTTTAAACATACAGTCTCTCTTTAATTTTTTATTGAATGATGATTGGCTCTGGTGAAGGGTGTGTTTTCGCCAGCTGATTTCATTCATGCATTTTAGCTTAGAGTTGAGTAAGTTCGTTCACAGTTTTGAAGAGGTCAAACGTAATGAAGAAAGCGATTAACTGTGGTGATTTTGTTTTTGTGGAAATTTTATATCTGTATTTGGAATTATTAAGCAAGTTCTTGGAGACGTTTCGGGTTGCCTGAGCTTTTTCTTTTGGAAGATTACACATTGTGTTAACATGTGGTTTTGATGAATTTAGGTTGTTGCATCAGTAATGTTGTCTAATTTAACCAATAAATGGTCACAAAGAATTAAAAGTCTGCAGTGTGAAATACCATGTAGTGCTATGATGACTGTATTGGTTCTAGATGAGCAGCCATCTATGAGAGGACTGATTAAAATGATGATAAATGACTATCTATGTCAGTGGATACAGACAGTATCTACACCCTCTTTTAACCTTTAAATGCTCCTTTAGTACAATGGTAGAATTGTTGTTCAGCTGAAATGTCAAGTTTTGAAACTGCACACTCATCCCTCTCAAACTTTCAACAAAAGCTCATAAAGCTAGTCTTCAGTATTAGATTATGAAATAAAATGACCTCCTAAACACATAAGTTGTGCAACAACTGCATGTAGCAATTTATTTTAATCTGTGTAAAAACTTGTAACACTTTCAGAAACATTGGCATTTTAGAGTGTACTTCACTGAAACCTTGTTAAGGGACTCATAAAGATAGGCATGTTCATTACAGATTAATACTGACTGCTTACTCGAAATTATCTTGGCACACCTGCTGAGAATTGTATTCACCTTTATATCTTTGCTTTTAATTATAAATAACATAAACAGCATTAATGTACAGATTTGTCCAGTCCACAGAGATGTACTGTAGTTTCACCAAAGGTTACTTGTTTTTGGAATTTTGTGTTAATTTGTCTAAAATCTTCTCCATGCTCCCCTTTCAGAATGTTCACTTTTACTGGTTGATTCCCAACCATCTGTATTTTCTGTTTCATTTCCTTCCTTGTGTTCTCCCATGCTTTGACCCTCCACTTGTTAAATGGCTTCTGTGCTCTTCCTTTATTCTAGCTTATTCAGTAAAAGAAGGAAAGTACCTTGCATTATACTTCCCTTTTTTAATCACCCTACTTCATGATTCTTCTTAAATCTGCCAAATGTTTGTTGTGGAGATCCTGTTTTGATATCTGCTGCCTGCTTTTCCAACTTCTTTTGACAATGCTTTTAACTTACCCTCTGTATTTTTAGTTGTTGCATAGCCAATCCTTTTCTGTCTGGAACTGACCCCACATGCAGTATTCGTATTAAGTTGTGCATACACTCTAATCCCAGAACTTTGCTCAAACTTCTTTAAACCAGTCATACTTCCAGAACACATTTCATTCCTGCCTTTCCACTCCACACCAGTAGCATCTGTCTTCTTCCTTCCTTTCTTGTTTCTGCATTCTCTTTGAGTTAAGAGACCAACCTACTTAGGATTTCTAGGTGCTGGTTCATAGAGCCCATATAACCCTTTTGCAATCTATTTAATTTCCCAACCTTTTGATCAGGTTTGGAAAATACTGATCATCCTTTCTCTCCATTCCATTCCTTTTGTATGGACATTCCAGTGGATTTGTCTTCCTTCCTCTTGAAGTTCATGTAAATTGTTCTACATCTCTGGTTTGTTACACTCCTTTGCTTTTTCCGTGGAACTAGCCTAGATATATACATTCTTCTCTCTCCTTTCCTCACCTTCTGCCGTTCTTCCCCTAATATCAAGTGATTTCACTATTTCTATTTAGACAGACCAAATTGTGCAGTGAGCTTTTTTAGTGGTCTTAACATGAGCTGCATACCCTGACTCTTCTTCATTAAATCCCTCTCTTTTTTTATTCACTTTTGTTTTTATATCATTGCATACATCTTCCCAATTCCACTTCCCCTCTATTCCCCCATAGTTTCCTTTCTTTCCTCCTTTCCATCTTAACCAAATTGTTGAATATTTCTAAGAAGTTCTTCCACCTATGTAACTTTACTTTTACAATCAATCTTCCAATCTTTCCTGCTCATCTCCATATTCCTTACAGGATATTAAATTTTGGGCATATAGTGGGAAATGAGGGAGGTCCAAGCCATCCTATTCTGTTTTAGCTATATTTTTGACTTCATGAGTCTCCTCCCTTTCTGAACTTCTGAGCAATTATGTTTTGAATTTCCTTTAGCTCGCTGTGTTCTAAGTCTAATAGGGGAATCCTTAAAACATGATTATAAGCTTTCTTAAGTAAACCTAATTCCTTTTTGTTCATGTCCTCAGTTACTTTGACTGCTACTGCTTATTCCACCAGTATAAATTAGGTATTTCGAATTTCTTTTTCCCTTATCTTTTCTATTACCTTTTCCATTTCCTACCCAAACCCAAACCAGTGCTGACTTATTTTTATTGCATTTCAGTCCTGATACCTTCTTAAATTTCTCAGATATAAGTCTTATGTTTTCTATGGTTGTTTCAAATTCTGAGGAGAACTGCAAGCCGTCATCCACATAAATCATGCTTAACATTGTTCACATCACCCCTATATTTCTAATAGTTCTTCTATGGCTAAGATGTACTATCCTGGTAAAAGTTGACAGCCTTACTTGTACCACTTTCTACACTTGGTTCCCCTGAAACTCATTCCTTAATCATGACCCCCGCTTCTGGGTTGCAATACATACCCTTACTGTTAATGACATACCCTTCTTCCATCCTGCTGCCTTGGAGTACCTCCCATAATAACCTCCAACCTCAGACATTTTCTGTAAATCAAACAATAACAGCTTCCTTTCCCTTCCATGTGGTGTTCCTCTTTCTTCAGACAGTCTGCCAACTCCCTTTCTTTATAAAGCCATAATAGTCTTCTTGAAGTAATCAGAGTAACACCTCACCCAGCCTCTCTGCAAGAACCTTAGCCATTATCTAAATGTCTCCATTAATTGGTGAAATTGGCCTGCTGCTTCCCACCTCACTCACCGTCTCCCTTTATTAGAATCACTAAATTTGTTCTTCTCATTAAGTTTGATACTAAGACACTCCACTTTATTCTCTGGTACCCATTCCCTGAAATCTGTTTTTATTTCCTTTCTTTGTCCCTCGTTTGTAAAAGTCAAGATGAAATTCTTCAGAACATCTTGCTTTATTGTCTTTCATCTTGTAAGTAGCTAGTGTAATCCTGTAATCCTAGCATCTGATTTCAGGCTCTGTCCCACATGTATTCTGTAATGACACCCCCACCCCTGCAGTCCCCGTTCCAGATCTCAGGTGCCTCCCAGTGTTTTCTTTGTGTACAAAACCTTATAGATGTCTTTTAAGATGCCCCTTATCTTCAAATCCTCATCCAGCAATTATTTACCATTATCTGTTACCATTACCTCCCATCTTTTATCTTTCTTTTTCTTATATTTCCTAGCTAGGTCCCTATCTACTAATTCCCGGTTGACCAACAGTAATTCTTCCAGTATGAGCATTTCAGATTTCTGCTTATACTCCTGTTGTAATCCTTGTTGTTATTTCTTTTTTATGTACTAACTCTGTCTGTACCAGGTCCTCCTTTTCTCTGCTTGCAGATCATATATCTTTTTCTACTTCTCCCTTGTTACTATCCAATATTTCAATATCCATAGTTGATGTTTTCTTTCTTTAGACCGTCAGTTTCAATAATCCTAACCCACACAGCTTCCTTGATTCAATCCCACCACTACTTCTCTAAAGGGTCTGTGCCATTCTCATTATTAGACTTTGTTTCCATGATTTTCCCTTTAAGGGTCTACCTTGATTCCTAATTCCATCACTTATAATTCACCCACCTCCCTCATACTGCATCTGTCATCATCTTGATCTCCATCTTTATTGCCACCTTGATTGCCATATGATCTGAAAAGTACCCTTCTTAAATATCTATTTCTGCCATTCTTTACATTGTTCTCCTACATACTAGAAATCTCTGCAGTCTGTTTGCTCATATAATGCACTTTGGGAGAAAATAAATTCCCCCTTGTTTAGATTTGTGAGAAAGTGAATACTCTGTTGTCTCGATTGTTCTCTTTCCACTGACCCACCAATCCCAAATCTACCATCTACCCCACAATGCTGCCCTCAGTTTCTGGTTTTTCACCCTCTTTCTAAACAATCTGACTTAGCTCTCAAGTTTAAATCTTTCTCTATAAGCTCCATGCTTTATTTTCCTAAGTTTACCCCACTGTTTGAGGAATACCCCATATTTTCATTGTTTCATCTAACTCCCTATATTCTCCCTTGCGTTGTGATCTGTCTGCCTTCATTACTTTTGTGTAACCCTTCTGATTAAATGCAAGCCTTTTCTATAGAAAATTACCACATCTTGCCTCCACCTTAGGATCATCTTCCCACCTTGGTAATTCATTACTAAAGATGTTAGCATTTTTTATGCTCTTCAGTTTTGTTCCTTGCCGTGACACCACTTTGCATTATAGTCACTTAGACTCACTTAGTTTACTGCACATTTTTTCATTTATATTGGATTTGAGCACTCACCTCGATTTGATAATATTTACTTTTTTCTGTATCTCTGATCTGGACTAATTGTCCATAGGCAGGTACAGCTGTATGTATAGATGCCTCCCCCAAATAGTGGGATCTTGAGAGTTCTGTTGCATGACTTCTTCTGGAGACAAGCTAATAGACAGGCCAAGTATATGTTCCTAGTATTTCTTTGTCTTTACTTCTTACATTCTTTACACCTAATTCACCTCCATACTTGCTCTGTTTTTTGTTTACCCTGTCATGTCTCTGTTCACGGTCTTACTAATGAGCACTTGTTCTTGTTTGCCATCTATTCTTTTGTGATTCCTTTTTTCAGTTCTTTAACCCTTCCTCTGACCAATATTCTGGTAAACATTTTGTGCTTCATCAAACTCATATTTTGCAGTAATTTGAATGAAACTTTAAGACACACCCACATTTCTATTGTGTTTAATACATTACTGCCAGACTCAAAGCTGGCACTCACAATGTTTATTATATTATCACATATAATACTAACATTTCAGTCAAAGCAGCAGAACTCATAATCTTACCCCACCATCTTTTCTGCCACATTTATATGACTATCCATAACTGAGTGATGGCCCTTTGTCATGCTCATACACATTATTCAAGCCTGACAAGGCTCCCTTTCCCTTCCACCTTTCTTTTTATTTATAATTAATCCATCCTAAATGTGCCAGTCTTCAGTCATTTTCAGAGTTGGATCACGTAAAATATGATATGGAAAACATCCCATCCTTTTCTGCTACTCTCCCAGTTTTAATATGTTAACATTAAGAAAATAATTTAATTTAAAGAGGAAAGAATATGGTCATAAGTGACTTTGGACTAACTTCATGTGCCAACTTTTTCCAGTTGTGTACAGCTTTTTGTTTATTTCTTTCATCATCTCTGCTATCACTAAAATCTGTTTGTCACTCTGTCATCTTTATCTTCTGCTGTATTCCCCCAATCTTCCTCAACCCCTCAGTGCTCCAACAAAATCCACCTGCATCATCAGAGCTGCCTCTGAACATGACTGAATAGTATGTGACCTAGTCTCTCCTCCTTTCATATTAACTACTTCTACTTCAATCTCTTTGATTGTGCTTAATAGCATACTTTTGGCCACCTAATTGCATGCTCTTTGGTCATCTTAAAATTTCTTTTTTTGTGATGCTGTTATCTTTGCATTCTCCTTGATTTTTGTCAACACCCTTAAAACAGATGTCTTGCAAAACTCCAGACCCTATGTATCTGTATTCTCTTGGTGAGATTCTTGTCTTGTTTCCTGTGATCTCAGCTTCTTGTTCATAAATCTTAATAATGCCACCATCTTCATGGCTGCCAATGTCTTCTTCTGATAATGGCTTTTATTTTCCTTACATTCCCTGGGCCCAGGCTCTTCGAAAAATTTATATTAAGGCCAGGATTGTTTAGACTGATCAGTGTTTATACCACCTACAAATTTGGAAAATTCACCCTTTCGAATATGACCTTATTCATTCCCGCTGTATGCCAGGATCATGGATAAGGTGTTTGCCTTACAAACACAAGGTGCAGGGTTATAGTCTCAAAAAGGATAATTGGTTAGGCTTAAAATGACTTGCAAGGGCAGTTAGCTTATTATTAATCTATAAACCTATGATGAAGTAACCAGTCCAGTCACTTGAGTCCAAGTGTTTAAATTCCTCACTCCATGGCACTAAACCTTTCCATTGCTTGAATGAGTTATCTGAGAAGACCTCAACATTATTAACAGTCACCTTATGAAAGGATATGATGTAGAGTCCTTGTGCTGGCCACATAATTTCTTCCTTTTTCCCCATACAAATGCAGAAATAATATCTGTCTTGGCTGCTCTTTCATTTTATTTCTCCTCATGACTTTGGATTTGTTCTGTTTTGGGGACCTCATTATCTGGAAACTTACAGTTTTCCCTCAATAACACTGATAGTAAGCCTTGAAGTTCAGATGTGTCATTTCTGATACCTCAGTGGTATTTTTGCTGAGGTGCCTGGACCAGTTCTCTGCATCACCATTCTCTAAGCTTTTCTACTGTAAAGCTATGTTTACATCTCTGTGACTTTGTAGATTTGCTGATATAACTCTATGTACATTAGTCTCCTTTTCTCCCTTAAATCTTGTTTCCTGTTTGTCAAGCTCTTTAGTGCCAGTTGATGCACTATCCCTGTGACATCCCCTCACTGGGCTAGTAATTAAGGAGCCTGAATCCTCACCACTGACAATGGAGAGGGACAATAATTTGGATTAAAATTGAATACAAACAGCATTTCCAGATGCAGATGTCTGCATCAAGCACAATTTCCCTTAAGAGCATACAGGGAACACAGTCAGCCTGGGCAGCATACCTCTCAACTGCACAGATTTTTGCAGAATGTCCAAATTTTTGTCTCATATTTTTGGTCAGTGTCTTATAAAATAATGGTTTTCTAGCAAATCACTGGTAAATTTTGAGGGTTGGTCAGCAAATAAATACAGACATTAGAGTTTCAGAGTTCATAATCTACAGAAAATTCATGTTAAGGCAAAGCCTGCGATTCTATCAACTTTCTAAATTTGTGAGAGAAATATTTTAAAAATGTCCCTATTTTTGAGCCCTTGTTCCCCCCCCCCCCTATTATGTATGGCGTTGTCCAGATTTCTTGCTCTAAGAGGTTGACAGCTATGGCTGGGTGTCTGTATCTGTCTCCCTCCAAGTCCCCAGTAAGACTCTCCACTGATACAGCTGTAGGGTTAGGTCCTCAGCTGAGTGCCCAAGCCATAAGCACCCTCTCTATGTGAAACTAGTGCTTCCTTTCCCTGCTCCAAGTAGCTGACACATGCACAGTATGAGATTTGATTTTTCATACACACACACACCTGGGAAAGGCTGGCACAGATTCACATGCTGTGTCTCCTTTTGCACAGAGAATAAGGTAATTATCACTGCCACCAGACACTCCACAATCGGCTACTCTAAGGCCCTTAACAAAGGGAGTCCAATTATACTGTGTAATATTAATACTAATACAAATGGTAGTAGTTGACCAAGACAGCTAGGCCATCTGAAGTGGCCCACACAGTGTCACCAAATAAATATAAGCACTGTCAAAGGTTAAATACTTTTTAAAAGGACCAGCCACAATAAAAGTTTTAAATATATTTAATAAATAATAAAAAATTATGAAAATACTGAATATATATTTGCAATAAACTATGGTGTTCAAATCACTGGAAATATTGAAAATAAGACTAATGAACAGACTCAGACAAATAAAGAAAAATGATATCTAAACTAAGCTTCACTATATTTTCCTGACTGAATCTTGGAGAATTACTATTCCCTACTTACTTAAGAGAACAAGGCAGATGATGTGGTGAATGGTCCTTCTTGTTGTTACACCCATGACAGAATACTTAATACTGAGAGATTTTTTCTCTTTGTAATTTCCAAAATTTCCAAGACGGCTGGCAGAATGACCTCATCTGGTCACCTCACTCTAGGTTCTCACACTATTTCCCTTTGAAGCTTGAGACAAGATGTTAGCATAGATGTGATAAGATACATATATAAAGTTTTGCTAATGTTTATAGCAGTGCCTGGGGCTTCCTCTTGTTTTACTGAGCTAATGCACAAAGGCTTCTTCCAGACATGCCCTCTCCAGTCCTATTCAGAACTGTGAGATAAGCACTTCCATGGCCCAGCAGGTGGTCCAATCAACTGAATTTTTCTTAAAGTAAAAAGCAAGCTAGCTGTTTAATCCCTTCTCTTCCAGTGTCCTTTGCTAACATATACATACAGTCTCACATGTATATTCTTTCTCTGTCCAGCAGGACCCACTATTGATACATTTTTTAACACTAGCAAATTTAGAAACACATTTTGATTTTCAAATGTCATATTGTTCTAATACATTTGTAACATAAGCATCTGTACAAATCCGTTTGATATTCCAATGCCATACAGTTCTAATAGATTAGTAACATAAGCATTTGTGCAAATCAGTTTGATAGTCCAGTGCAATAAAGTTCTAATACATTTGTAACACAAGCACCTTGTATAAATCAGTTTGATATTCAAAGGAAATATCACTTTTTGCATAACTTCAGCTGGTTATGCTGTTATTAGCCAATATCATCACAATCCCAACACTCTTTCTGTGTCAGATTCTTTTTATGTAGTATTTCTTCACTGATTTTATTCATGTAACCATTGTTCTACCTTCCTGGCCATCACAAGGTTTCCATGTTGCATGTGGCAATATTATCCTGTCCCTATTAATGTAGTTTACCTTCAATTGGACTTGCTGGCTTTCTTCTCATAGACCACCCCTACTCAAATGGGAGATTTTATCAATGCCACTACCTTTATGGTGGCTGATTCCTCCTTCTGCAAATGAATTGCATTTTTCTTACATTTCTTTGGCCAAGGCTATTTGAAAACGTATATTAAGGACAGGATTATGTAGACTGATTGGTGTTCATAACACATTTGAGTTTTTTTTTTTCAAACACCTTCATTGAATTCTCACTTGTGACATAGGAAAATTTACATTCATATAAAAGTAATCAAACTATAATTAACATAACAAACATTATACTTCACATATATTGTTATATATCATAACCTAAGCCACATTACATAAACTATTCAATTCCTGCTTGTTTTAAAACAAGAAACATCTTTATTAAACCATTACTTACTGCATAGGTAATCACACATTTATATAAATGAAAACAAACTGCACTGACACAATCCTAGTTCCAAGCATTTTACATCACATATGATACTGACACACTGCCAGTTGCAAACATTATACATCATTTATAATCTTCTTAACAGAAACACAAACCACCAATCCCAGCCAGCACTTGAATCCCACAAGATTCAAAATGTAAACCACATAAAAGACACAAAAGGATCCAAGGATACCGAGGAATTCCAGTATACATCTCTCCTTTAATATGAAACAACAGGTACATAAGTGCTTCCATAGCAAAGCTACTTCATCAGATGTATGCTAAGACACAGACAGAACCATTTATATAATCAATTCAGTAAATCACATGACTATTCACACTGAATACTAAAAGGTATATTGCATCTATAAAGAACTACATCCAAAGTTAGTAACATGTCATCTACAACCTAATGGCAAACACTAATACATTATATTAAAAAATAAAAAATAAATAAAATTAAACATTCCTAAAATAAATATTAATTCCAAAAATAAATATTCATATTCATTAAACAGTTATAAAATTCATGAATACATATATTATTTCTTCAAATGTTTGGCTCTAAGCCTTGGTTTGATGGGTACCCTATCACTAAGGCCACACCCAAAGTTTTCTCTTAGCCTGATTATCCATTTGGATTCTAACTGCTCTGTTAAATTATTAATATCTCCCATCCTAATGCTATCAAAAATACATTCCACTACCATAAACTTAAAAGAATGGGAGCTATCTGTACTTAATATATGCTTGAACAGGGCACTAACATTACTACCTTTGTTAATGTGATAGCAGTGTTCTCTAATGCTCTCCTTTAGTGTCCTGTCCATTTCCCATACATAAAATTTAAAACAGGTGGAACAATAAGCCAAATATACCACATGAGCAGTGTCACAAGTGGCATAAACTTTAAATTTATATATTTTCTTTTGATCAGAATGGGTATACAATCCACTGCTGTCAATATACTGGCAGCATTTACAATGTCCACATGGCATAGTACAGTGTTTATTTAGCAATCTTGTATTCTTCTTAGGGGCACAAAGTTGCTGTTTTAGAGAGTTCATATTTTTGTAAACAAATTTAGGTTTCTCATTTATAATACTTCTCATAGCTTCATCTGTAGTTAAAATTTTCCAGTGTTTCTCTATGATATTTCTATAACATTTAATATCACTAGAGTAATACATACAAACTTTTAGTTTGTCATTCTCTTCGCTATATACATTCTAGTATTCCTAATATATTTCTTACCAAAATAAGGTATAGCTTTGTCACTTCTTAGTTCTGTGACAGTCCTAACCATTTCATTAATATGATTCTCAGCTTAACACCTAGCAATAAAAGCTTTCTCTAAATATTGAGTTTGTTTGATAAATTCATCATTTTTAACACTAAGTCTGGATGCCCTAAATACCTGACTATTAACAACACTTTTAAATACATGAATGGAGTGCATACTATTTCTATGTAGAAATTGGTTGCAATAGCATGGTTTCCTATATAGTTTTGAAGTTACTCCATCCTTCACATCCATTATAACACTCACATCTAAAAAATCCACTGACTGACTCGAAATAATGGAAGAAATTTTTAAATAAGTAGTTGTTACATCAAGATATTCTGTAAAATCTCTACAAGACTTTGTGGTCCCTTTCCGAAGCAGAAGAATATCGTCCACAAAGCGTCTATAAAAGATCACATGGTCTTGTTCCCATGTCACTAATACAGTATTGGCGTAGCTATTGGCACAAGATGTGCCCATAGCTATGCCATGCTTCTGCCAATATATGCAGTTATTAAAGACAAACAAGTTGTTTTGTAAAACACATTCCAACAGGACAGTCAATGATTCTACTTCCTTATCAGAAAATGTACTGTGCTTCTGTAAGAAGCATTTCAATTTCTGTATACCATCATTAATAGGAAATACAGTGAATAATGATGAGACGTCTAATGTAGCCAGTAATAAATCTTCAGTGATAGATAACCCCCTGGATTCAGCAATCCTCCGTGTAAGACTAAATAAGTCTTACACGGAAGCTGCAGTTGAACGGTATGATGTCAGGATGCCATGCATATTCATGAGGGCATGCTGACTCATACTCTAGTCTACCACAGTCCATGTAGGAAAGTAGGGGGCGTGTCCGATTGCCGAGTACTGCAAAGGGACATGCTCCCAGAAGAGTTAGAGTCCTGATAGTAAACACCCACGAGCGAGTCCGCAGAAATGTCAAGAAACACACCACACATTCCCACAGACTAAACCCTAGTGAAAGTGTTTAAAAAGTAAAAATAACCATTTCATTTTTTTTTATAATTTCCAATATGTTTGCCCGCATTTGCGCTCGTTTGCGCGGGTATGCCCTTCGCTCAACCACAGTTAGCAGATATGACATTGAAAAGCATATAAGATCTACATATGCAAATTAAGCAAAGTAGCAATAGCGTAGCGGTAGAGATGTCGCCCAAAGAATAGGTAGTCACGGTTCGAGCCCCACAACATCCCCCTCCATTTTTCTTTAAATAAGTATGAAACAATTCCCCGATATATATAAATTTAATTTAAGTAAAATGTAATGAAATGGCCCATGTATTTGTGAACAAAACCTATATTATGTATATATAAAAAGGATCATAATTGCCCGTAGCTTAGCAGTGCTTTAACAAGCTTAATATGAGTGCCTGTAGCTAAGCAGTGCTGTACTTAGCTTAATATGAGTGCCCGTAGCCAAGCAGCACTTTACCCAGCTTAAAATGAGTGCCCCAGCTTAAAATGAGTGCCCGTAGCCAAACAGCACTGACCCCAGCTTAATATGACTGCACATAACTAAATAATGCTTTACCCAGTGTAAGCCATTTGCACGGAGCTGAGCAGTGCGTCAACCAGCTTACCATCAAGCAACGTTGGGCAACGTGTAGCAAAGTCGCCTTTACACAGACACACCACCTAGCCTGTCTAGACAGTAGTAAAATAAAAAAGCAATGACAAGGGTCAAACCCGGAATACTGTGCACCATAGTCAAAGTACTGAACCACTAAGCCATGACACTTGTACCTAGAAATCCAGTATTACCATACATATAGGAATGAATGAAAATATAACCATGACAAAGCAGGTTTGCTCTTAGCTGAGAAATTTCCAAAATGGCCAATAACAAATAAGTGCGGGAAAATCAGCATATATAAGCTCCATAGGTGGGAATATACACCATAACTGAATGTGGTACCCATTTGCAGTCAGGATGGCAGGTGTCGGAGAGGGAAATCACTTTAGAGAGCAAAGGTGGGGCATTGAGGAGTCCAAATATATGGTTTGGCTCCTAGTCCATCATCATGAAGGCCGACTCATGCAGGGCCAGGTTCAATGGGGTGCGTATAAGGCAGAGGCGTGGAACCAGTTGGCACATGATCTCACCAGTGCCACAGGCATTCCGAGGACTGGTGAACAGGTCCTTCACCACCATGCGGACCTGAAGCGATGAAAGGAGGACCAACTGAACCGATGGATCCAGGAGGCCCGTCAAATGCCCAATGCCCCACTACTGAGTAAGTATACATGTAATTAAGTATGTAAGAAATGCTATCCTAGCCTATAGTATGGATAGGTATGTTCCAATATCCCTTCATTTATATTACAGCTGCAGGTGTTCGTTCCGCGAATCAGCAAGCCTATGCTGATAGGCTGGTAAGGCTGCGCCACCAGGCAGGTTAGTAATTATTCAGCTGGTATTATTATAGAATATAAGTGAGACAGCCTGTAAAAGAGTTCAGTGTTGTAACCCAGTAATAAAGGTCAAATAAGCCTAGAATAAAGCTTCTGCTAGTATTCTAAGATCAGATAAGTGATGCAGCCTGAAAAGGAGTATTGTAATCCATTAATAAAGAGTAAACAAGTCTCAAATAGAGTTCCCACCTGTATTGTAATATCAGATAACTGCTTCAGCCTGAAAATGAGTGTTCTAATCTATCAATAAAGGACAGACAAGTATTGAATACATCCTTGTATATACTGTCATATGAAATAAGTGAGTCAGCTGGAAAGGATTGTTGTAACCCAGTAATAAATGTTAATAAAGCCTAGAATTAAGTACCATCCTGAAATGTAAATATAAAATAAGTGAGAGAGTGTGAGAAAGACCTTGAAGTCTGTAATAAAGGTATACTGCATGCACGACATAATGAAATGAATGAGACAGCCACAACCAAAGAGTGAAATGTTTTAATAAAGTACAATACCTGGACTGTGTCCATCCCACATTTCGGATATGTTGTTGTACCCTTGCATTATGGAGATAGTATGGTTGTATGAAATGCTGAACATCCACAGTTGTCTAGGCCCATATAAACTGGCTGATGGGAATGCCAGTATGTCAGAAGAATATTTATAGTCCTCAACTGTGTCATGTATAGTATTTACCTGTTAATCCGGTACATGAGCAGCTTGTGCTTGTGATCCCACAAATGTCAGTGTGCTGCTAGAACTGTACTTAACTGTTCAAATGTAGCAGGATGAATACAAATGGAATGTATATTAATGTAGCAGTAACATCTCCATCACCAACATTTGTAAGGTTACATACAGGAAACTGTACTAATACATGTAGGGGATATATATCTGCATCTAGTAGGAATGTATAGTATACGTATAGGTATTTTAAGTTGTTAATGTAATATTTTATCACCCTACCTTATGTTCACAAATGATGCTATTCCACACCAAACTGGGTATGTGTATTCACAATTAATTCCTATGGACATTTGTCCTGTTGGTTTATACATATCTGCATGTACGTTGATGCATGTGCCCTGTTCACATATCCAAACCTGATGGCCTGTTGCCACCAATCAACCCTGCATGCTGTTGGAATGTCCACTGTTGTCCTAAATATGCATGTGTTATGCTTGCTGTTCAACTTTTGGAATCCATGTGTGTTTGGTGAATGGGAATACTAATGCATGCTGTTACAACTAATTTGGAATGGTGTTGTTTGTTACTAACCCAAAATGCCATTAAATACTGCTAAACATAGGACAACTGGGAAGGCGGGTGCCAGCGGACCCACCTCTCCCACCTCAGCTGGCGAGTGCACCTGGCACCAGTGCCCAGGCCGGGACCTCCTCCTCCAGTGGCCCTGTGCCACCTTCGGGTGGAAGCGCTGCAGGGGATGGGGCTCACCCCTCTGCAAGCATGGCTGGAGGAGAGCCTCCACTCACCCTCCAAAGGGTCCGGTCTGTGGTGCGTAGTGAGATCAGGCATTCCATGACTGATCCCCTATGCCAGCTTGAGGCAAGAGTGGCGCAACTCACAGGTGTGCCTGCCCATCCTATCCAGCCCCCAGCACAGCCCCGGCCTGGGCTGTAAAGGCGCAGTGGTAACTGCCCATGGGTGGGGATTTCAGTTCCACTGTTGCCATCTGTGGGCTCATGGGCTTGCGATATCCAAACATCCATCCCCATCAATTGTGTTTACCCCCCACATGTGTCATACTCCACCATGTATGTGTCTTGTTTGTCTTGTCTGTTAACCTCCCCAACCTACCTCCCCAAATATACCTACTTCCTGTACCTCAGATTCCACTCTCACCTGAAAAAAAAAAGGCACTCTGTTTCCACAAAAAAATTACGCCCCATACATAGTTGCCCATTTTGCACACATGTCTGCTGGACATGTAAACTGATAATTACAATTGGCTCTACAACATACTTTGTTGTCCTCACTCCTCTCTCATGGGTGGAAGGTTTCAAATCTCACTCTAAATTTCTAACATATGCACAGCTGTTGCTGGTAAAGAATTGGGCAGCTATGGGCCTTCCCTACATCCTTCCTGCACATCCCGAGCTTGTTTTCCTACTGTCCTACCCTCTTTGTGCCCCCTTTTTCACCCCTTTCCTATTTCCCCATTTTCTTTTCTTTAAAAGAAAATAGTGCGGGTGATAGCGGGAGTAAGCACTTTTAAACAGTTGTAAGCATGTGTGCGCTTGTGTGCGCTTAGCTAAGCATAGATAAGCATTGTGCAAACTTGCGCAAACCTGCTTACAACTGCTTAAAAGTGCCTTAGTCACTTTGTATGACAAGGCCTGTAGTCTGCTCATCAGCAAAATAAAATACCCCTGTAAGTCTTGACCCTGGACTTTGGACACACTAGACTGCATGGATTACCACTGGGCCACAGCAGATATACAATAACTTGGTGCTGTAATAAATATATCATGCATTACTGTGAGTGAATGTAAAGGGAAAATAGGAATGCCATAACACAAATCTTGTCCTGTGGGTCTTTACCAGCAGGTTATGTGGAATGCTATGATTTGACTATTTTGATGTGATATAAGGATTTAAGCAGTGCTCTACCCAGCTAAATACAGTTGCCCAGAGTTTAGCAGTGCTTTACCCAGCTAAATAAAGTTGCCCAGAGTTTGGCAGCGCTTTACGTGAGTGCGTGAGTGTGAGCTTGTGTGCGCTTAGCTAAGCATCGCTAAGCGTCGCGCAAACCCACTTACAACTGCTTAAAAGTGCCTTAGTCACTCTGTATGACAAGGCCCTTGTACTGCTCAGCAGCAAAATAAAATATCCTTGTCAGTCTCAAACCCCACACCTTGGACTCACCAGTCTGCATGACATACCACTAAGCCACAGCAGATATACAATAACTTGGTGCTGCAAGAAATATAACATGCATTAAAAGGAGTGAATGTAAAGGGAAAATATGAAAGCCAGAGCAATACATTTCAAGACAGAAATATAACATGCATTAAAAGGAGTGAATGTAAAGGGAAATATGAAAGCCAGAGCAATACATTTCAAGAAAGAAATGTAACATGCATTACAAGGAGTGAATGTAAAGGGAAACTACGAAAGCCAGAGCAATACATTTCAAGACAGACAGAAATATAACATGCATTACAAGGAGTGAATGTGAAGGGAATATAGGAAAGCCAGAGCAATACATTGGAATAACCACTGTTGTATGCTAGTTAATTTCCTAATTCCAAAACAAAGTACATACTCCCATGTATCCAGTGTTAGCATTAGGAGGTGTGAGTAAACTGACACACTGAGAAGAGTGTACTGGAAGAAGCAACAGTCAGGTTTCAGTACAACATGCATTTCACTGTCTACAACCCAGCTTCAGATATGAGACATATACCAACCTTCTGACTCACACAACAGTGTCCACAGCAAACAAGCATGGTCCCCACCTTGCAAAACTGAAAGGCCTATGCCTACCTAACCTATCATTTTATAGCAGTGTCCTGAAATCACAGTGAGAACTGCAATTAGCACACAGCAGGCTGCATGCAATTACTAAATGGTGGGCACCAATTGGTGCAGAGGCCATCACATGCACATGTGCAGATACCTACAAAAGCAGCCTGTACTTGCTGTCCACACATGCAATTATATCATTGCAGCATATGGAGAGAGAGAGCAAGCAAGCAAGCAAACGAGACAGACAAAACAAACAAACAAACAAACAAACAGAGGTGTTTGTAGACACCAAAAAAAATATTTAAAAAGAAAAATAAACGTCAACAGGTACAACAGACAGAGGTAAGAAATACAAAGGTAAGGTATGTAACAGATATGTATTTGGTGGGATGCGAATGATGTGTATGAAGGGTACTGTACATACTGTGAACCCTCCATATGTGTGCGCAGTCCATATCTATATGTAAATGCAGATGTGCATAGGGCAAGGTACATACTGCAACTGTTAGTGAAGGCTAGACATATATATGTAGTTGAAGGTTGCTATGTGCACATATCTATGTAGGTTGTAGTGTGTGGCATTGAAAACAGCAAGCAGTGCAGGTATATGTCATGTGGTGGTTAAATGCTGTGGGACTGAGACAGTGAGGCCTGCTACAGCTATATGGCCTGAGGACAGCAAAATGCATTCTACACAACACTGTGCAATATTTTTACAAAATTGTATGTCTCACAACTGTTTAATGATTCATATTCCCAACATGAAAGGTGGCCAGTATATGTGCCTATATGTGCATGTATATGTACAGCAATGGATGTTTACAAGTATGTGTATATATACCTGTATATATGTATATATATATATATATATATATATATATATATATATATAGAGAGAGAGAGAGAGAGATATATATATATATATATATATATATATATATATATATAGATATGTATATGTATAGATATATATATATATATGTGTATGTATATATATATATATATATATATGTAGAGATATAGATATATACAGATATATATATATATATATATATATATATATATATATATATATATATATATATATATATATATATATATATATATATATATATATATATATATATATATATATATATATATATATATATATATATATATATATATATATATATATATATATATATATATATATATATATATATATATATATATATATATATATATATATATATATATATATATATATATATATATATATATATATATATATATATATATATATATATATATATATATATATATATATATATATATATATATATATATATATATATATATATATATATATATATATATATATATATATATATATATATATATATATATATATATATATATATATATATATATATATATATATATATATATATATATATATATATATATATATATATATATATATATATATATATATATATATATATATATATATATATATATATATATATATATATATATATAGAGAGAGAGAGAGAGATAGTGAGAAAGGGAGACACGTGGTCAGATGTACTGCAACAGGTGCCTGGTGACCAACGCATTGACTGAACACCAGTGTTGATACTGCAGTACCATACCCCATTCCAAAACACTTTACACACTAACTACCAGATAGGTGGTTGCCTGCCCAACACTGAAGGTGTCAGAATGGAACATGGGACATGGTGTACAGTAGCCTTCTCTCTGATAATCACAGTTCCACACTAGTCTTGTAATCCCTCTACGTGGTACATGTCATCACAAAAGGTGTGCCATCTAGGGAAATATAGGTCAGTGTACCCCCTACTCCTCACAATGCCCCATGTGGTATGTACCTCACATGACAACCACAGCAAGTGGAAAGGCCACAGACATACCTAACAAAGAGTGACACTGCCCCAAACACATGCCCTATGCAGACTGACTCACAAAACCACAGCTAGAGTGCATTGCATACATCATACACAGAGGTTACCACTGCCAGACATACAGAGGTATGTCACACCCATAGCAGTCGGCCAACCACCATGACAACACCTCACAATCCCTCCGGGCTACATGACCTAGGGCCCAAATCCATGTCAACTCACTGAATAGCACATGCTGGAGGTACAGGTTCCTATACACAAATATGCCATACTCTGGACTAAACTACCCAGCATTAATAAACATGGCTCATCATTAGTAGATGTCATACATACCCCTGATGAATGTTATGGAGATAGGTAATATGCCCTGTGAGTCACCTCTGTGTATCCATTTGACAGGAGCAAGTGTAATCACATTACATGTGTGTCAAATGGCAGGGTAGCATATGGCTAGGCTGCTGTAGGCCCCGGCCCAATAGTGTAGTACCTACCTATGACACAATGCACACACATGTACTCAGTGCAATACCACCTATGTGAGGTGGAATGAGTGTGATACTGACTGTGTGCAAGGTCTGTAAAGGTGTGATAGCTTAGCGTGAGGTTGTGTCTGTCATGGTAGTTTGTGTCCTAGGTGTGAGGGCAGAGAAAGATGTGTCAGTTATTGGGATGCAGACATAGTAGGATGGCATATGTTGTGACGTAGTACCTTGTGTATGACTGTGGTGTCCCATTGTAGGCTGTAGCAGTACATGTATGCTCAGTAAGTGGTACTGCTGGTGAATCCAGGTCACATATGAACTGTTGTACTACCTGAAGCTGTAGGCCTAAACACCACAGTATGGTGTATGTTCACATTCCCTGGTATCACTGTCTTGTGTGTTTCCTGTAGTCTGCACAGATTACATTCCTCAGGCATAGGTATCTGTAAGTAGGGGCACACAGTACTATAAGGTACACAGGTAATGCTCATCTGTGTTGGCATACATTTGTGTGTTGTATGTTTGACTAATGTGTGTGTAATGATGCCTGTACCATGGCCGCAATCACATGTGTGTTACAGGGTATGTGTGTGTACCTAGCAACATGTATACTCTGTTACAGCAGTATGCCAGCTATATTAACAACCGTGCACATATGTTAGGTAGGGGTATGGCATCAAAGACTAGGGTGGTTTACTGTTAATACTGTAACTGTACATTACATTCATTGCATTGGATGACAATATTCATCATGCATTAGCTTGATATATACCCCCAGTGTGAGGTTGTGCATTGTATCCAATACAGTGTGTCAAGTACTGGTGTATACTGGTTTGTTGTATGGAGTGCGGCAGCCACTGTCAGGCAGTTGTGGGCTGAGCACTGATAAGTGGTATTGAAGGTGTGTATCCTCTGATAGACAGACAGATGCTATATCTGGCAGTTAAGTGATATCTGTACTTCATAATGTTAAGTGTGCCACATGACTTGCTCACACATATTGTTTAATTGTCTTCCAGGGTTATGGCTCATCGCCACAATCCTGTGTATACAGCTGCAGAGGAGGAGGTCATACAGGCCAGCCTGTATCAAAACTATGCACGGCTTTTTTCCAGGGCCAGCCAGCACCAGCATGAGCGCACTGCACTGTGGCAAGATCTTGTTCACCGGGTAAATGACATAGGCATGCATAACCAGACATATGAGCAGGTACGCCATCACTGCAGTGATTTAATCAGACATGTCCGGCAGCGTGCATCTGATATCCATAGGCAACAGCTTGCCACAGGTGGTGGGGTGCCCATACATCCCCCCTCACCAGAGTGGAGGAGCTGCTCCTAAGCATGGTGGCTCCTGGCCTACAGCAGCAGCAACATCATGCATGTGTCATCATGGAGGCCGGAGCTACCCAGCAGGACGACATGGAGCATGCAGGTAATATGCCCTAGCTGTAGACTACTGTTACCTGTATTGTTAGAATATGCTTATGTGAGATGTGTACTGTGTGTTTAGCAGTTGTGCTGCCTCTCATGTGCAATACTGATATTTGGAATAGTATCTCCACACCTGTGACTGTTGACTGTTGTTCCACTGTAGATTAGCGCACTCACTCACGGCAGCAATGCCACAGTTGTGGCCACTGATAAACTGTGTCATATTCTTGTAGGTCCCTCTGGTGTGACAGCAGGGCAGATGGTACATGCTGGTGAGTGTGTTAACACTTTAATAATGGTAATGAAATGTGCATGTCATAGGTGAGGTGTAGGCCATGTACACGTAACACACCTATGCATAATGCATGCTGTCCATGTTTGCTGTGAGACATTAATCATCACATTAAAGTCAGTAGCTGCCTCAAGCACATACACTGCACAGTGCAGCAGACACAAGTGTGGCAGCACTGTACTGCACCTTAGATATGCATAGTTGCTACAGCTGTACACAACAGAACACGTTTATCATATGCAGTACATGAAAACATGCTATACTCATAGCAGTCATTGCTTTGCACCTCAATGTTGTGCGTGTGCAAACATATGCACCTATACACAATATGCATAGCATGTTGTGTGTGTGCTTACATATGCCAGTATACACAATATGCACAGCAGTTGCCATCCAAACAAAGTGTCACATATATGTCCTGGAATGCTAGTGGGTGTATAGGTCACTTGACACACATTGGGTTGTGTCCATGTACAAATTGTGTTCCAGGGTGTAGCCAATCACTGAACAATGACACAGTTGCAACAAAGCCATGTATACTGCCATTACATTGGGGCATCTACACTAGCACTGTATGGTCTTGTGCAACACATATTCTGCATGCTGACACGTGTGTGGTGACTGTTTACCTTGTGATACTGACACCCACCTTCACCCACTATAGAGTATGTGTTGGATTGCTGGTGTGTGTGTATGTGCTGTAGTGAGGAGTGTATTACTGTTCATGTGTGCATGTGTGCATGTGTGCATGTGTGCATGTGTTCATGTGTAGACCATAAAGTGTGTTTCCTGTCTTCTTCTCACAGGTGCTGAGTTAGGGCTGGCCAAATGCAGCAGGGAACCTGAAGCCACTGCCACGAATAGTGCTGATGATGAGACATGTATTTTGACACAGGGAGGTTTGACAGGGTCTGTCGTTGGTCCACCAATCGACAGTACACAGCGTTCAACCCCATCTATGCACACACTCATACTGCCAATACATCCCTCACCACCAATGGCCATAGGCGAGGGACAGCATACAGTTGGCACTGACCAGGAGAGTGTGGTACCCATGGCACTTGCATCCCCTCACAGCAGCCATAGCCATATTCCTGGAATGGTACCACATAGGCGGAGGTCCAGGGGTTCTCGGGGGAGCACCGCTGGTCATATTGCCCCTGGCAGGCGTGCCCTCACTGGTCTCATGACATCCAGTATGTTCCGGGCTGTAATGCAGGCTCAGGCACGTATGGAACGGTACACCAGGCAGGGACTTAGGGCGCAGAGGGCACATTACACCGCTATCAATGACAGCATCCGTGACCTTGCCGGTGCCATCCGGACTTACACCGAGGTCATTGATAGATGTTGGGGGGAGACAATAGATGCCCTCCACAATATGTCATCCATGAGCCAGGACCATGCGGGACGGTTGCGACATCGACGCGGACGCATGCCAGCAACAGCAACAGCTGGCAGTGGTCGCGGATGGCCCCGGGTCACAGCCGCTCCCGTAGTGGCAGTACCAGCCCCAGCAATGCTGGGGCTGGCCTGTCCATTGACCGTCCCAGTAGACCACATGCACGTGGCTCTGGCCATTCCCAGCAGGGACATGGGTCCAGTCATCCCACCTCTGCCTCTGAGGACAGTACCCAGTCAGGGTTGGTACCCGATACTGTCCATAGCACCCCTGCCAGGCACAGGTACTGTGTCCATGGCCAGAGACAGTAATCTGTATGGCCTAGCAGGTACAGTCTGTGGCTGTCCCACAAACTACTGTATATGGCAGCCACATGGTGGAGCTGTGTGCATGCAGACACACACACATTAACCAAACAACTAGGGCTCACACATACACACACACATTACATCAACATTGGCCCATGCTGTACTGTTGTCCCTCACACACACACACACACACACACACACACACACACACACACACACACACACACACACACACACACACATGTCGATTGGATGGGTCAATGTCAGGCTCTGGCAAACAACAAAACACCCTGTGCATATGATGATACCTGTGTCACCTCCTGTCATCTGTAACATTGATGGAGGAACAGGCTAACATGGTGCTGATGCACAGGGTGACACTATAGCAGTGTAGCAATATTAGCAAGTTGTCAACAGGAAAGTGTAATGACATCCTTGTAGGTATATCTCAGCAGACATTATTCATCAAAGCTCTGATTGTCAATGTAGCATTGTTTACACCACTGTTAGGTCTGACTATGTATTGTCCACCCATGTGCCACTTGGCTGACGTGTAATGTGTTGCCAGCATGTGTTAGTGAGTGGACAGTATGTGTGTGATGTGTGCAGTACAGATTAGCAAGTGCACATCTGTGAACATGGTGGGTCCTCACTGTCTGTATGTACGTGCATAGTAGACACATGGGACATGTGGCATACCCTGTTGTACACATAGTGAACATGTCACAGTATCTTTCAATGGCCAGTATGCATTCTACTACAGTTATGTACTAACATGGGTAGACATGTGTGTATGACATGGGTAGACACCATGCTGTGGGTGATACTGTTAGTATCTGTCAATGATTTGCGGTCTGGTAGTATACATAACCTCAACAGCATGACTATAAGCAATCATTGGATGTTGTCCTGACAAATGACACACAGTCATAGGGAACTCAGTAACAGTTGTATCCTTCCAGTGCTACACTATAACACTAACCAGTGGTAATTACCACCACCCATTCCTGTGTCCACACCTGTTTGGCATATAGCCCCCTTTGGTACATGCAAACACACTAGGGATGTGTCCATCCACATCTGGTAATGCATGCAGTGGCCTACAATCCATTCCCTGGATGGGACACATATCCTACACAAGGGTATCATACAGACAGATGCCTGTCATGTGATACATGCTGTATAACAGTAAGCCGACTATGGCATAGTCATCCACATGTACTATACTTCCTATCCCGTCAGTACCACATTGGTGGTAGCCCTCAACATGTATGTTGGGTACCAATGTGTACATACAGCCTCATGTTATGTCATGTGTCCCTTGGTATCCACATATCCATAGGTATTGTGGAGTCCCAAGGTGTGTCACATGACACATTGGAGGCCTGGATGCATATACACAAGGCGGTTGTACACCTATAAAGACTGTCCATTATTGGCAGTCATGGTTGTGTATGAACATGCCTGACATATACCCCAGGCATATACCCTCACTCACACTACTGTAAAGTAACTGTCATGGGTGTGTGTGGCACAGATGACCTTGGCCACAGATCATGACAGTGGATGGGCCTGTCACATACATACATATGTGACCTACGATCTGAGAAGCTGCGGCACAACCTGTCAATGGCAACAAATGTATTCATGTAGTATGCAGGCTTCACACCTATGTACTGATTAAGGGAACATGTACACATATATATTTGCAACACATATACCTGATGTGTGCAATGCACTTACTGTTGTAATCATAATATGCCATAACATAGTAAAAGCAAGACCCACACTGCATTGACCAAGAGTGACACCCACACAGTCAGCACTTGCAGGATTCAAACCCCTATCTAACTAGATTAGGATATTACAGAAAGACGCATTAGCACAGTGCGTTATTTGCTTTACTGGGTGTTTTTCTTCTCCATTTGTATTTCTAGGGTGCTGACATCATCAGTCTTTCCAAAGAGGAATGTACATCTGTAGTGTGTTTTCCCAGTCTTCAAAAAGGCCACTCCTTTCATAGAGAATTGCACACATATACACCCCCCACACACAATCAGCGTTTGCAGGATTCAAACCCCTACCTAACTTGGTAATGATACTACACAGAGAAGCATTAGCACGGTGCACTATTTGCTTTATTGGGTGGTTTACCTTCTGCATTTGTATTTCTAGGGTGCTGACATCATCAGTCTTTCCAAAGAGGAATGTACATCTGTAGTGTGTTTTCCCAGTCTTCAAAAAGGCCACTCCTTTCATAGAGAATTGCACACACACACACACACAGTCAGCGTTTGCAGGATTCAAACCCCTACCTAACTAGGTTATGATACTACAGAGAGACGCATTAGCATGGCACGCTATTTGCTTTACTGGGTGGTTTCCCTTCTCCATCTGTATTTCTAGGGTGCTGACATCATCAGTCTTTCCAAAGAGGAATGTACATCTGTAGTGTGTTTTCCCAGTCTTCAAAAAGGCCACTCCTTTCATAGAGAATTGCACACACATCCCACACACACACAGTCAGCGTTTGCAGGATTCAAACCCCTACCTAACTAGGTTATGATACTACAAAGAGATGCATTAGCACAGTGCGCTATTTGCTTTACTGGGTGGTTTCCCTTCTCTGTCTGTATTTCTAGGGTGCTGACATCATCAGACTGGACATGGTAATGTGTGTACACTTTGTTTTATGCCATTCCAGGAATGGTCCATGTGGGTCGTCAGGTGTCAACAGCTGGAACAGGAACTCATAATCCTTACCTTGTGTGATCTATCTGTGGACACATCGACATTCCTTCATATGTCAACACATATTTATGCACAGCTTGTTGGTTTTGTGGCTACTACATGTGTCTGGGATGTTGATAAAGGGCTATTCAAAGTGTATGTGAGACATGTGTAGCTGTGTTCAGTGATGTATGTCCTGTGTGGCTGCCTTGCAAACAGTCTAGCATGTTTGGGAACCATGATCCGCACATGAACATACCACGGTTAGTAGGGTTGTGTGTATGTCAGCTTCCAATAGCTTGGTTTATGACTTCAACCATGATGGACTCCATGGCTTGCAGATCATACTTCATAGGCATACTGGACTGTACATCCCATGGTGTGTTGTGCACCAACACTTGTGTGGAGTGCCATATGTTGCTGTAACACATTCAATGGTTCCACATCCTGTGTAGGGGGAGGTTCAGCTGACTGTTCAGGTGCAGGATCTGTTTGTTCTGTAGTTTATGCATGACACATATTGGTAATCAATGTAGTCCACTTGATGCCATGCTTTTAGCATTGGGGTAGCTGTTCATCCATTCTACATGTGATATCTCCTGGTATGATGATATGGACTATCATCGGTGGGAGGTGGGTATGTATATATGGGCCTGTCTGTCAGGATGTCGGCATTGTCAGTCAGGTACAGTTGGCCCTGACTCATGACATATATGTGTGTACATTGCTATATATGACATAGCTGTCGGAGGTGTCATGATTCAGTCTGGACTCCTTCTCAGCTACTCTTTACAGAACACCAACAAACCTGAGCACTAATCCCTGATATACTCCTTTACACACTTAACACCCTACTGATCCTTTGTCATCTGGCTACAGAGTATGTCATGATGATATCCCGGCATGTCCAGGGGTCGGCTTTGTGTGCACTCTCCAGTCCAGCTGGTGAATATTGTGATGTAGACACAATGTCACGGCTGCCTCATGTACACAGACAAGACTCTCCTCCTCACAACAAACCCAGATATATGTGTGAGATGCACCTATAGAGACATACAGGGTGCTGAACTCTCTCAACCCATGACTGGCATAGTCTATCAGGTGGTGAAGATAACCACACACACCACATATCAGTCTCACATATCCTCTGGCGACAGCACTCAAACCACATTATCACACATACACATACTCGGATGCTGTAAATGAACTCTGCCTAAGCAGCAGAGACCTCCACATCAGGCACACACACAACTGCTACCCCACTACAATTCCCACATCTCACATAGTTCACAATGTCAGGGTGCCACACAGTCACTTGCCTTCGGGCTACACAACACACATAATACAGTTGTGATAGGTGACACTTATTGTCAGACACACTGACGTACCACTCACCAGCCCATACAAGGGAATAGTCCCTTTGTGCTGTCTGTCATGTGTCAGGATCTGCCACATAACACATGCAGTCAGGTCACTACAAAGCAAGTACAGGACTGGCACCATCATTGTCCATGCTGGTGCGTAAAACCTCAGATGTTACTCCCTGGACCACATGACATGGTACATGGAGGAACAGTGTCATGATGTAGCCCAGGCCAGTATGACCCTGACCTTGTCTAGCATCTTACACCCACCAAGTATGATGTCACAGTATACAGACAAACATATCACGTTTAACACTTGGCTAACAGATTGGTGTCATTCATAGGGGATACAGTGTCTGTCAGCCTGTGGTGACATGCTCAACATGCCACATAGCTTCACTATGGACAGCTTGCACCTGTCACCCTTGGACCTTTGAATGCTGGCTAAGGCTCTTGCTACCACCATAGTGCATTTGTTGAGCAGGGCTCAAAAGACAAACCCACCTACATAGACATTACAGGTTAAATAACACTAAGGGTAATGTTGCTCAACACCAGATGTGTTACCCTCATATTGCGGCCACTCAGGACTCCCCTCAGTATGGGGGATAGCAATATATGTGCACTAACAGATGCCTAGTTCATGGTCACATATGCACACCAGCACTACCAGGTTATGTTTCATACCATGCTTTCTGACCACAGGACTTGGAACGGACAACACAACTAGTGGGTGTATCCATATACATCACAGATACACACACCTCTGGGTTAGTGGCACTGCACTAAGCATCACAGACCATACATATACAACTACCATTGTTCTAAACTGCCTTTCAGTTTGTTGCCTACTACAGACCACCCTCCCATACTCAGGAACCACACTCGGCTTTCCTGGGAACAGTGGGGAATATGATGGTCTCCACGAACACCATTATATTGGGTGACATCAGATACATGAATATTGACTGGGGATACTACTCAAGCCGCAACAACCTCACCCTACAGTCGCTACAATTTGTACATTCATATGCTATGGCACAACCAGTCACCACAGCCACAAGGGGGAATACATATTGGACATGATCATCACCGACATGGGGACTCTATGTTACACACCAGCAATATACCCCTCATTGGTAAGGTCGGAACATACAGCTATCTCAGTGGACATACATATACACTCCACACACCCATCCTGGGTAATCTTGGTGAACTTCTGATGAGCCAATGTCTCACTTCACCAAAGCAAGGTGGTATCCTTCAGAGACCTTGAGACAGTGTGAAATACAGCTCTGACTGCTGAATCCTTTACATACACATTCTATGGACTCCTAGTGGACTGCATGGATTGTGCTACCCCAAATAACAACAAGACTCACTCCTCCAATGGCAGGGGACCTGTCTGGTAGACACCAGCCATTAATGAGCTGTACAATGTCAGGAGGAAGCTACTACATGATAGAGCACAATCCCAGATGGGGAAAGCATCTGTGATCTGTACTAGCAGACAGCTATGATCACTCATGTACTTATCTAAGGTCTTCTTCTCATGGACAATTGCACCAGACAAGTAGGACTATCACAAGGCCTTCGTCTGTTATGTCAGGAACCTGGGTGGACACTCACTGATATGCTGTGAGTTACTGCATACTGACTACACTTACCCTGAACCCACTGGCATAGCCAAAATCCTGGTAAACAGGTTCAGTGCAGATGTCTCCCTCCATCCCCCCTATGGAGCAACTACCCATCCCAACAGAGTGTAACCTCCCTGACACCACACAGTAACAGGTGAGTGCTGCCCTCCTCAAAGCATACATTACAGCATCAATGTGACCAGTTGGTGTTCCAGCCTGCATCTTACACGAGCTTCATGACAGATGTAACCCTCACATTACATCACTGTGCAATATTGGAGTTACTACAGGATATGTACCCACAGAATGGCATACAGCGACAGTGTTCCCACTCCACATAGTTGGTGCCAGAATGGAACACAGACAATATTGCCCTATAAGCCTAACTATCCTGTTATGCAAAGCTATGGAGTGTATTGTCATGGGACTCTTACACATAGACATCAGGAAACTACAGACACTGTGTCCTACACATTTCAGCATTGTTGTGGGCAGATCTTGCCTCTTGAACATGTTTGTATTCTTTTGACAGTTAACAGGTCCATCAACATAGGGACAGTTGTACACGCAGCCTACCTGAAGCTTGCTAAACCCTTCCACACAATAACCCACTGGGCCATTATGCATTGGCTCACCAGCATCGATATGGACACATATCTCACATGATGGATTGCTACCTGGATCAGGGATAGCACCCACATGGTCAGAATTGCAGGTGCCATGTCTGACTATACACCAGTTACACGTGGCATCCCACACGGCTCAGTCCTGGGACCTCTCTTGTTCAGTATATATTTGTCTGACATACAGGCTACCACAGGGGGAATATGGCTGACCTTGTTCACACTTGACTGCAAACTGGGTGCCATGATCACCTCTCCAGCTGCCACATGCATACTCCAACAGGGTCTCTCAGAGATGGATGACTGGTGCCTGAGCCATGGCCTACAGCTAAATGCCATTAGTTGCATAGTCAATTCCTTCGGGAATAACAACATGCCCACACATTAACACATAGGTAGTACTCCATTACATATGGTAGGTGTTGTTAGGTGATTGGGGACATGACTTGTTCGTACTGTCACCTTTGACATTCACGTTGCCACAGTGGTTGGACAGACCTTCTATATAAGCAACCTTATCCCATATGGTTTCACATCTAGATCGAGTGATGTCATTGTGCCCCTATACTAATAACAACCGTGCTTGGTTACAATGCCACCTTTGGGGTGTACCTTACCCAACACCTGCAGCAACTGTACTGGCCACAGATACCCAAGCAACAGCCACCCCTCAACAATACCCATGAATCACATATCTCACAAAATCAGTGTGCCTCACAGTCACAGCCCTTAAGGCCAAACAACACACCAAATACAGTTGTTATAGGGGACTCTATTGTCCAGCACACTGACGCCCGCTCAACTGACTGAACAAGGAGAAGGTCACTGTAAGCTGCCTGTCAGGTGGCAGGATCCACCACATAACGCAAGCACTCAGGTCACTCCAAAGCAGGTACAAGTATGACTCTGTCATTGTCCATGCAGGTGTGAATGACATGAGACGTACCTCCCTGGACTACAAGACATGAGACATAGAGCAGCTCTCTGATCATGTAGCCCAGGCTGGTATGACCCTGACCTTGGGTAGCATCTTGCCCTCACCAAGAATGATGCCAGAGTATACAGACAAAATGATCAGTTTAAACAATTGTCTAAAGTATTGGTGTCATTCAATGGGGATCCAGTGTCTGTCAGCCTGGGATGACATGCCTGACAAGCCACGTTGCTTCGCTAGGGATGGCTTGCACCTGTCACCCTTAGGCTTTCGTATACTGGCCATGCCTCTTGCCACCCCCATAGTGCATTTTTAGGTGAGGCTCAAAGGACATACACACCTCCATTGACAACCCAAGGATACAAAATCTAGAGGTAATGCTACTCAATGCCAGACATCTACACCTCAAGATGCACACACTTGAGGCTCTCCTCAGTATGGAGAATATCGATGTCTGTGCAGTAACAGAAACCTGGTTCAAGGCTCCTGAGAGCACCCCAGCACTACCAGGTTATAACTCATACCATGCGTTTCACACACAAAACTCAGACCGAAGCACAAAAGGAGGGGTAGTATCTATATTCATCAAAGATACCTACACCTCCAGGTTAGTGGCACTGCACAAAGCATCAGAAACCATCCATGTGCAACTAACAGTGGGCCAAACTGCATTTCAGTTTGTAGCCTGCTACAGAACACCCTCCCTATTACAGGAACCCCACTTGGCATTCCTGAGAACACTGGAGAATATCAAGGTCTCTCCTACAACTATGTTATTGGGTGACTTCAACTACCCAAACATTGACTGCAACAACTACTCATACCCAAACACACTCGACCAATGGTTCCTTGAAGTTATAAACTGTAATGCGATGGAACAACTGGTCACCACTCCCACAAGAGGGAACAACATATTGGACCTGGTCATCACCAACATGGGGACTCTATGTTCCACACCAGAGGTAAACCCCTCATTGGTAAGATCAGACCATTAACATATTTCCATGGACATCCATATCCCGTCCCCACACCCAGCCAAGGAAATCACTGTATAGAATTTCTCAAACGCCAACTTTGCACTTCTCAAGACTGAGGTGGAATCCTTCAAAGCCCATAGGCCAGAGGATAACAGGCCAATCCACAGAATCCTTTACAATTGCATTCTATGAGCACCTGCAGGAATGCATGGATCGTGCTATCCCAAATAAAATGAAGCCTCACTCCTCCAAAAACAGGAGATCTGTTTGGTGGACCCCAGCAATGAATAATCTATACAACAGAAGGAGGAAGCTACTACATGACAGAGCAAAATCCCAAAAATGGAAGCCATCTCTGATCAGTATTAGCAAGAAACTTCAATACCTCATAAAATCATCAAAGGCCAGTTTCCAAAGGGAAATTGCCCTAGACACTAAAGATAATCACAAGTCCTTCTTTAGTTATGTCCATAATATGGGTGGAAACTCCCAGATATGCTCTGAATTGTTGCATAATGGTACAAAATATACCAAAACTACAGACAGCCAACATCCTGGCAGACAGATTCAGCACAAACCTCTCCCTCGCTTCACCCACAAAGGAACAAATGCCTATCCCAAATGAATGTAACCTCCCTGACATCACAGATGCACAGGTGAATGCTGCCCTCCAAAGCAGAAAACACAGCAGCTATGGGACCGGACGGTATCCCAGGCTGTGTCTTACACAAGCTCCAAGAAGAACTGAACCCTCACATTAAGTCACTGTTCAAACTTAGCCTTACTACAGGATATGTACCTGAATAATGGCATACAGCTACAGTGGTTCCACTCCACAAAGGTGGTGCCACAACAGACCCTGGGAACTATCGCCCCATAAGCCTGACTAGTCTGGTCTGTACAGCTATGGAGCGTATTATCATGGAACTCATAAACAAAGACATTGGGAGCCTCCAGACACTGGACCCTACCCAATTTGGCTTTGTTAAGGGCAGATCTTGCCTCTTAAACCTAGTTGATTTCTTTGAAACAGTTACCAAAGCTATGGATGAGGGCAAGGTAGTCCACACAGCCTACCTGGACCTCGCAAAAATGTTCAACACAATACCCCACTCGGATATCATACATAAGCTTAACAGCTTAAATATCAACCCCTATATCACAAGATGGGTTGCAAACTGGCTCAGGGATAGAACCCACATTGTCAGAATCTCAGGTGCCATGTCCAAATACAAACCAGTTACAAGTGGCATCCCACAGGGCTCAGTTCTGGGACCTCTCTGGTTCAGTATATACTTCTCTAAGGTTCAGGCTAACACGGGGGCATTATGGCTGACAAGGTTCGCAGATGACTGCACACTGGGGGCCATAATCAACTCTCCAGCTAACACAAGTATCCTCCAGAAAGGTCTCACAGAGATGGATGTTTGCTGCCAGAGCCACAAGCTCGAGCTACATGCTAAAAAGTGCATAGTCATCCCCTTTGTGAAAAACAAGGTGCACACAAATTACCACATAAGTGGTAATCCATTACATACAGAAGTAGTAACTTGAGATATGTGGACCAATGTAGATAGTAATCTCTCCTTTGATAATCACATTGCCAAAGTGGTTACAAACACCTTCTATATATGCCAACTTATCACGAATGGGTTCGCATCTACATCAAGTGAGGTCATTGTGCCCCTGTACTCATCAGTCATCAGCACAATACTTGAATACAATGGCCCTTTTGGGATGTACCTTACCTGACACCTGTAGCACCTGGAGAGACCCAAAAGTACCTCTCCAAGAGGGTCATGGGCTACAAACAGATGTCATATGCAGCTCAACTAAGGAAACTCCAGCTCTACTCAGTTGCTTACCACCTACTCAGAGGCAATCTATGCCTGATATACAAAGCCATGTCAAAGCCCGAATTAATGGACATTCTCCACCTCAAAAATCCAAGTCCCTTAGAGATACATGCTCCAGAGACTTAAACCTCAGCACAGGAATAAAAAGGACATGCTGGAGGGACAGATTCATTTCCCAGAGGCTCCCCTCACTCTGGAATAGAATCCCAATTCATATTAGACATAGCCCCTCGCTGACCCTCTTCAAGCCAAATCTGGACACATAGATGGGAAATCACAAATTCACCCCTGGGATCTCTTCTGTGTCCCTGCTAGACAGAGGCACAGTAGCCTAAACGTACATGGGCTATCTTGTGTGACCTACTATTCACTGGCACAGTGTAGTACTCTGACAGGGCTGCAAAAGTCAAACACACTCTGGCTAGGCTTGTACATACCCTAGGGCAGATAGCCTACTATCGACCTCTGAACATATGCTTCTGCTCGGTATGCACAATATTTACTGCTGATACTGTTTGCAGGTCTTTATCGTCTTTGCTTTCCCAGTTTCTATGAACAACTTAGGTATCTGTGGAACATGTTTGATCATGACAGGGTTCCACTATATTATACAAGTGCCTGTTGTCATGTAACTGTGTGCACAGGGTGGATTGCTGGATAGTGAGAGGTTCCTGGGTTAACACATGCAACTGCCAGATGTGTGGCCCACTGCTGTAGTCAGACATGGCCTAAGTGTGTGAGCATGCCCAGTTCAGGCTTTCCATGTTTTGTTGCCTGACATATGTCTCATTTATTCAAGTGTGTGAGCATGCCCAGTGTGACCTTTCAGTATGTTGCAATCTGAAGTCTACTACATTTGTGGATGTGTGTGAACATGACCAATATTAACATTTATACTGTGTGTGTTGGAAGTTAAGTTCTGTTCTTACTGCAGGACTCACCTTTGTGTCATAATTCAACAGGGATTATGCTGTGCCTGCAGGGTTTCCATGAGATACTTTGCATAGACTTATCAACATTCCTTCATACTAGCTGAACAGTGCAATGCTGTCATGGTTTAGTGGTTCAGTACTTTAACTATGGTGCACATTATCCTGGGTTCAAGGCCCATCACTGCTTTATATTTCCATACTGAGCAGACCAGACTGCTTAAAGGCCAGTTAAGCAAATATGAGCATGTTGGCTTTTATTCTGCTATGCCCTACTTAGACCAGGCTTATCCGACATTGCTGTATATTCACCAACTTTGCTGGACATTGCCCAATATTACTCGACACTGACCACAGTTGTACTAGTTGGTGTGTGTATTCTGTTTGCATATACTACATGGTGGTAAATGCTGTTTAGCACAACCTTAAATTTCTTGGCACATGGCAATCATGCCTCATGTGGTGCTGCAGGGCTGCCTATGTCGGATGCACATACTACACTCCCTGTAAATCTTTGAAGCAGGTAGTGTCAACTTAGGCATCCCTTTTACTATATGTGCGGGTCAGAGAAAGGTATCATTTCCAGGGTTCCTACTGAGCCAGTGTATGTGCTATGCGTTGCCTCTTTGTCAAGGCCAAAGCATACTGGGCACACCTCCTTCTGCCTACTGGGGCAGGCTCAGGTTGTTACTCCTCTGAGTCACGCTCTGCCTGTGATGACCTTGGCAATGGTGGGGGGCTGTTTGGGCCAGGCCTATGCTGGTCCTGCTGCAGCTGTTTTCACAGGATCATATTATGTAGCATAGCACATACCATGACAATTTGGGTACATGTAGTTGGAGTGTACTGCAAGGCTCCACCAGATGTGTCCAGGCACTGGAACCATGACTTGAGCAGCCCAAACACACGCTTGATTACATTTCGTGTTTGTGCGTGTGCCCATTATGGCGTTCCTGTTCAGGTGTGTGTGCTTTTCTGATGGGTCTCATCAGCCACGGCTCCAGTGCAAAGCCAGCATCCCCCACTAGGTGACCATGTGGGATGTCCCCATTGGCAAATGTCTGGTACAGCTGCATCAGATGCCAGATATGGGAATCATGGTAGCTTCTAGGGCAGCCAGCACACACATTCAGTATTATGCCCTGGGCATCACACGTGACCTGGCAGTTGACAGAGGGGAAGCCCTTGCGGTTGAAGTAGACCCTACCCTGCTCACCGGCTGGTGCTTTGATGCATATGTGCATGCAGTCTATTGCACCCACTACCTCAGGGTATTCCGCTATTTGCTGGAAGAGATGCATATTGCTGGCCAATACCTCACGGGAATTGGGAAATATACATGATCGCCGACATGTGCTGACATGGCATCCAGAAACTGGTGCAGTACCCTGGATGCTGATGCCTGTGATATCCCCATCATATCATCAGTTGGTCTCTGGAAGGTACCTGTTGCTAGTATTCGTAGGCCAACACATACCTTGGTTTCCACTGGAATGGGTTCCCCTCTGTTGGTTCTGTGTCTGAGGCGTGGCCTACACAGCTCAACAATTTGCTGCATGAGGTCTCTGTACACTCTATAGCGCTCCACTATCTCCAGCTCATGTAGCCCCTGGTAGGTTACCCTGGGTCTGTACACTCTTCTCCGTCTCCTCACTGGAGGTTGGTTGGCAGCATTCCCATTGTCACCACCCACAGCATGTTGCATATGTTGGTTTATGACAGCAATGGCAGCCCCTAACATTTCTTTGTCTCAGTTAAGTCTTTTCAGTATTCACTTCTCTTAGCTTACTGCAGAGCTGCAGTGTCTCTGAGCAATACATGGTGAAAAGTTGTTTGCAGAGTTTTAAGTGCTGGGCTGGGCTGGGCTGGTTTACAGCCTGTGTAATTGCCTGATTCTGATTATTTCCACCTGCTAGCTCTGCTGACTCTCCCTGGTTAACTTCCTGCTGTTTGTTGTGCTTCCTTTTCCCTTTCCATTTCCTCAGGGGGCAGCGCCGCGCACACTAGCGCAGATGCGCGTACACATGCTAACATGTGCGCACACAGGCTTAGACGGACTTACACTAGCTAATTCCTGCCTAAACGCACGCACATGGGTGCAGAGGCGCTTACAAGACTTTAAACTGCCTTAGAAATGTTTACTCCGGCTTAAACGCGTGCACTCACGCACACTGTCTTACTCGGGTTTACGGGCGCGCACATGCGCATACACGTTGCAAGCATTTTTACAAGAAACTTTGGTGATACCCACAGTGTGCACCTTCTGTTTCTTGACTTTAGCTAGGATACCTGATGACACACCTTTTCCAGTGATGAGCAACTGACAGCTAACACATGACACTCTGCTCCAATGAGATTATCTTCTTTCATACATACCCCCTCCTGATGCCACCTATATCCTACTCTGTTACTCCCCTTATCCTAGTCTTACACTCCACTGACTGCGCTCATTTGCTATGTAGATTTGGGATTCACTAGTCTTACCATCATTTGCATAGGATTGCTTTCTAATGCTTGGTTACATCTCTTAGACTGGGTTCCCCCATTAGGAACCCCTACTCGGTAGCCATGTTGTCTTCAGCCTGCCATTGCCTTGCATTGTACAACGCAAATCCCCATAAAATCCACATTTGTGGGTTTTAATTGTTATTTTTCTGGTTTTTAGAGTGCAGCCCGTTTGCGCAATGCTGTGCTACGCTTAAACATGGAAAATCGGGAAAAAAATTAATTTACTTTTTTTTCATTTTGCATCAAGTAACATTGCCAATGGCTGTATATTTAGCCATTGGCATGCTTCCTCTACTGGATGCAACCTTTATTTGGAGCTGTCACGGCTCTATTTTACTATTTGCAGAACTGTACTCAGTTGTCAACTGAGTACATTTCTGCAGATAACACTACTCTTACTCGGACAGGTTCGGGTTTCCTGGATCGCAAATCAACCTCATTTGCATGCCTTTCAGCTGCAATTGAGGTAATTTGCATGTCCCGGCCCTGTCCGTGTAAGAGCCGTTTTAGGAGCTCTCTTACATGCCCCTACAGGCTGTTCCTGGACCACTCGTCGGACATGATGGCTGCATGGAGTCTTAGTCTACTCTTAGACTCCTTGCAAGCCATCGTGAATCCGGCCCAAAGTTTCAATACATGAAAATAAATCACTTAAAAAGTGTTGCGTGTCTCTTAACACATGTGGAATCTTATTTAGAATGGGTCTAAGTTTCTTCTCTCTCTCTCTCTCTCCCTATATATATATATATATATATATATATATATATATATATAAGCTGGTTTTGTACACCAGTTTCTCCCTGCAACTATAGGACATAATGGGGGATGTAACATGTCCTTATGAACTTTGGGCAGGTCTTGAATGATGGGTAACAATGGATTCAAAACAATAAAAAAGTACAATAATTTGCTGTCAATCAATCCAGTATGAAACAAGTTCCTCAGTGCATTGTGTACATTAACAATCATTGTTTCAACTTTTTTCTGTGAGATTTTCATGTAAAACTGAGTGTTAGACAACATTTCAATCATATCTGTATTGTACCTTATTACATCAAATAAAACTATAAGGCCACTTTCATCAACTGGTCAGATAATTAAATTCCTGTTGTCTTGTAACTTCCTTAATGCCATATATTCATTTCTAGTTAAATTATAATGCATATTATGTTTATTACTGATTCTATCTAAATTATCTTCTTGCAGCTTATAAAAGTCTTCTAAACATAATTTTTCAAAGGCTGTAACTAAAGAATTGGCATTAGGTAAATATGTACTGGGTTTTCTAAACTCACAAATGTTACTTCTATAACTATCATTATCTTTAAAATTCAATTTCAACAATAAATTTCTGATGAACATTTTAAAATCTAAAACAGCTTCTGTAAACTCTAATTTCTGTGTAGGAATGAATGACAAACCTTTAGTTAAAAGAGAGATCTCATCTTCAGTCAATGTATAAGTGGACAAGTTCAAAATGAGTCCCTCTGTTTGTTCCAGAACTTCTTTAAGGTCAGTGTACCATTTGCTTCTCCTTCTATCTTCCTTTTCATCTGATTCTGGCTCTGTGACCATGACCTCTGTTGGTGGAACATTCTTTGTTCCTTTATCGGAAGTGGAAATGGCAGTTGTCCTAAAAAAGGGAAGAAACAGCTGGCTTGCAATTTCCAAAGTGATTTGTTGAAGTAATTGCTTTAGTTGATGCTACAACAGGTTCCTGCTCATCTGAATGATGAATTTGGGCTGTTACTTGAAACGTTTTCTTCCTTGCTCCTAATGCAGACGCTGGAACTTCCTTCTCTCTCACCATCTCGGGCAGTACATTCTCATCATGATGTCGTTTACGTGGACCAATCCAATCATCTATAGGGCTCTCAGCGTTAGTTTGAATAGTAGATTGCTCATTACAACTAGTAATGAGCATATTGTACAGATGATCATTAATACTGCTCACACCAGTAGATTTAACATCATTGCTAGCTGTTTGTTCACTATATTGTGGCCAAGTTAACACATTAGCAGCTGCAAAGTCAGCTCGATCTCTGGCTAACTTCTTTAACTTAATTTTGCAAAGTCTGCGCTCAAATACAGATACTGAATCAGTAACTTCTGTTAAATATTTATCGACAGTGTTTCTGTCAAACTGAGATAATAATTAATTGTATTGCTTCATGATGTCAGTAGCTAACAGTTCAATATCTTTTGTCACATACTTAATTAACAGTTCCATATATTTATAACTGCATTCCAAATTCACCTTTTGCCATTTGGCTAATAAATCAGGTAAATTATTTCCTTATGTGGGAATAACCAGAACTCTAAGCCCACGAGGCACTATTTTTTCTTTCAGACATACTTCTAAATGAAAGTTCTGATACTGTTGCCTCTTCAATTAAAATATGTTATTTTCTATGGCGCGTTATCTTAGTTTTTAAAAGCACTATATCAACTACAGCAGCACTAATGCCTTCATCACTGACCTCATGATTATTGTCCAACAAAGGATTTTCAGAATGGTGCAAAAAAGTCAGAAACATATTGTAGTTTTGACCAAGTTGTTAGGTGCACTATTCCCATTCCTAGGAACATAATCCAACTCAACAATATCATTACCATCCTCAGCCATCTTTCTGGTTTGGATAGTGGTTAAAACCAAGTAGAAATCTTCTTAACAGAAACACAAACCACCAATCCCAGCCAGCACTTGAATCCCACAAGATTCAAAATGTAAACTACATAAAAGACACAAAAGGATCCAAGGATAGTGAGGAATTCTAGTATAAATCTCTCCTTTAATATGAAACAGCAGGTACCTAAGCGCTTTCGTAACAAAGCTGCTTCATCAGATGTATGCTAAGACACAGACAGAACCATTTATATAATCAATTCAGTAAATCACATGACTATTCACACTTAATACTAAAAGGTATATTACATCTATAAAGAACTACATCCAAAGTTAGTAACATTTCATCTACAACTGAATGGCAAAGACGAATACATTATATTAAAAATAAAAAAAAATAAAAAATGAATAAAATAAAACATTCCTAAAATAAATATTCATTCCAAAAATAAATATTTATATTCATTAAACAGTTATAAAATTCATGAATACATATATTATTTCTTCAGACTTCTGGCTCTAAGCCTTGATTTGATGGGTGCCCTATCAATAAGGCCATGCTCAAAGTCTCCTCTTAGCCTGATTATCCATTTAGATTCTAACTGCTCTGTTAAAGTATTAATATCGCCCTTCCTAATGCTATCAAAATACATTCCACTACCATAAACTTAAAAGAATGGGAGCTATCTGTGCTTAATATATGCTTGGACAGGGCACTAACATCATTACCTTTGTTAATGTGATAGCAGTGTTCTCTAATTTTCTCCTTTAGTGTCCTGTCCATTTTTCCTACATAAAATTTAAAACAGGTGGGACAATAAGCCAAATATACCACATGAGCAGTGTCACAAGTGGCATAAACTTTAAATTTATATATTTTCTTTTGATCAGGATGGGTATACTCTCCACTGCTGTCAATATACTGGCAGCATTTACAATGTCCACATGGCATAGTACAGTGTTTATTTAGCAATCTCTTATTCTTCTTAGGAGCACAAAGATGCTATTTTAGAGATTTCATATTAGGCTATGCAGGCCTATACAACTTAATTCCAGTATCAGAGGACTTTAGGCCTGAATGTCTTATGACTCAGAATACATCCATTGGCTATATAGACCAACATAAACTATATCACAACATCAGTGGTTTTGGTGGCCCTCAAAAATGAGGATCAGTCAATAACTCTAAAGGCCTCATATATGTTAGATCATAATATCAGTGGTTCTGTAGCACATAAAACTGAGGTGCAGAAATCCAGATATGCCTCTGTGGACACAAATAAACCAGATCTGAGCACCAGTGATTGTACTACCTTACAAAACTGACAATTCAGGCTCATCTGGTCATCAGTGGCTTGTAGGCTGGCACATAAACCAGATTCCAAACTTACTGAATCTACTAATACACACAGATGAAGATGCAGTAGTTTGTCACAAGGAACACAGAAGACAATACAGAGTGGTTAAGAAGACCACTGTGTTTCTGTTCTCAACATTTCAGTATGTTGGAACTGGCCGCATCTCAGATGTCCTTTCACATCTGGTTCAATGGATTTAGAGAAGAGGGCATTATTATCAATATCGTCATCAACACTCTTTTTCTCATTTTCTTCATGGCCTTAGGGTGTTATGTCATCTGTCACCATCTGTCAACATTTCTCTCTCTCTCAATGTAATGCCACTCTCCTACCTTCTTTGACAGTCATGTCTGACTGTCACAGGTCTCCTCTCACACAATCCATCCACCTCTTTGCTGGACATACTCATTTCCTCTTACCTTCTTCCTGTCTATCTGAAATCTGCTTCACTAGATTGTCTTCTGCTTTCCTGCACAGGTGCCCAAACTACCATAACCTGTTGTCTTTGACTTTCTCTGCAGTTGTACCTACTTGGGCTTCTACTCTGACAGACTTATTTCTTTGACTGTCCCACAGTATGCATCCTACAGCCCATCTCAGGCACTTCATCTCCATCACATCTAGCTTCCTGTACTATACCATCTTCATTGCCCATGGATCTATATCATACAGTGGCACTGGTCACACCAGTGATCCGTACACCTTATTTTTCAGCTCCTTTGCCACTCTTCTGTAACACACTACCCCTGACACATTGTGCTAGTTCGCTGCCAGCCCCTCTGATTCTATTTTTAACCTCCTCATTCAGACTTCCCTTCTCCTCAACCACCCCTCCCTGATACCGGAAACTGTTAACCTATTCCTCTATTTTCCCTTCTACTCTAATCTTAGCTTCTTCTGATTTCTCCCATTTGTTGTCACTACATTTGTCTTATCTGTATTCAGATTCATACAGTGTACCTTCAATTTTGCATTCCGTTCTCCTACCATTTGCGGAAGTTCCTTTTTCAGACAATGCATGTTATGTGTCATCATCTGCATACAGTGATTTTGTTGATCTGTTCCCTCTGACCTTTTTGCAAATATACTGCATAACCAGTATGAATATTAGTGGGCTCAGAGCTGAACCCTGATACAAACCCACTCCCATTGGGAACCCCTCTATGAGTATGAACACTATTCATGTTTCTGTAGCTGGGTCCTTGTACATAGTCTGCCCTAATTCTGCCAATGTTTTTGGGATTTCGAACCACTAATTCTACCAATGTTTCTGTGACTTTGAACCACCTGAATACTGCCCAAATCAGCTTTCTTGGGACCTTGCCATATACTTTCTCCAAGTCTGGGAATGTCCACTTGGACTCTTTCTTCATCTTTAGCTTCTTCTCAACTTTCTCACTACAAACATCAGATCGGTTTCATTGCATCCGGATCTGAATACAAACTGCTTATGTCCTATCATACTTTCTACTGCTTTGCATATTCTTTTATCCGTCACCCTCTCTAGTGTTTTCATGCAGTGTAATAGGAATTCTATACCTCTATGCTACCCACAGTTGTGAATGTCCCACCTCTATGCTACCCACAGTTGTGAATGTCCCACCTCTATGCTACCCACAGTTGTGAATGTCCTCTTTGTTCTTGTACACTGACACTAGAATGCTTATTCTCCAGCCATCTGGGATATACCTTTACCTCCATACTGGCATGAGTACCTTTTGCATCCATTTCTCCCCCAGCTCACCACGCATCTTTATCATGTCTGCCCTGACCTCCTCCGAGCCTGCTCATTTCCCTGCTTTCGTTTTCATTATTGCTGTTCTTACTCTTCTAGGGTGAGCTCCTCCTCTTCTTTCATCGTAGGCCATGTCTGGGACAGTACAGCTTCTGTGGGGTTTTCTTCATTCAGAAACTGTTGAAGTATTGATTCTACCTGCCTTTGATGTCCTGTAGTGAGCAGTTTGTTGCTGGTATCGCTTATGAAGGGTGTGTGATTGCTCTCTTCTTTATTAGGGAAAAGATAAGTTCAATTGTTGGTTTTTGCCTTTCCTTCTTCTTAAATTCTGCAATCTCAGAGACTACACATAAAGACAACAGCAGATGTGGCAATGGTCACACATCATGGGGTGCAAGGTGGCTTGTTCTGTTACAAAAAAAGAATGTTTAAGAGTATTATGTAATGTAATGAATGTTGTTAATCTGAAGTGTGAGTTTTTGTGGAATTAAATACCTTGGAAGTAAGTTATTGGTGATTAAATGAGAGTGCATCATTAACATCGGATCAATTTAAACAAATGTTTGAAAGGAAACGCATGCAACATTTATGTACCAAAGGGGTTAATAAATGACCAGGCAACTCATATACAATGGCATATATTTAAATGTATCTGTATATGTACAAACAGTCAAATTTTACTTTGTAGTATTTTATGGATGAGATTTCACCTTTTACTGTAAGTGTCCATCTATGTGCAGGTTTTCATATTTTATCAGTGTAACTGAATGGGTTTGTGATGGTATGCATCACATGCTCCTGAGTGTACACTGACAATGAAATGAGGAACCCCATGCAAACTGGCCACAGGTATTATGCAAATGATGATACACAAAAATGGCAGTCATATTCAAGATTGTATAAAGGGGCATGCTGCATTACAGCATATAACCATTTTGAACACTTTGATTACTGATGTTCCTGACAGGTACGGGTCTAAGTAGCAGTATGACGACACTAAACATTAGTGGTATTAGCCAATGATGGAGTTAGTGTCACAGTGTTGGATGTCACACTCATCTGGGGATATACTGACAGCATTTGACATACCATCAGCTCACAGATCAGCAGACTGTAAACTCTTTAAGAGTGGCCCATTGCTTTGGACACTTAGGTAAGTATTGCCTTAACCGGCTTAGGAAGAGAGATATTCCAATGATCTAGTGAGGACATATTAAAGGTAACACAGATATCAGCCTCTCAAATCCTAAACCATTTCCTTAACATTAAGGTACAGCATTTACAACATATCTGGATTTCCAGGACAACAAAAGGAGAGAACCACCATCATTTGGGCATTTTGCAATCTGGTGTACTATGCATCACAAGTATTGCCATCAAGACCCTACCTGGTTCAAAGAGTCAGTGATGATTAACAATAAATGAACAAGAAGGGCTTCTACATCTTTTTCTTTGCCTGTCCTCTCCCTTTTTCTCCCTTCTCTTATGGCTGACGAGAAACTGCTTGGTTTAAAGAAATGCACTACCTGTGGACAAAAGATCCCACTGTCCTATGCCCACAGGGAGTTTGTTTACTGCCTTGGGCCTGCACATCCAGACTCCCACTATGAAGTGTGCAAAGCATTCCACTATAAGGCCCCTGGCGGATAGGAAGAACACCTTTATCCTTAAGGACTTGCTCCTTCCATCTTTCTTTTCAGATGTCCCTTCCACTTCAGGGGCTCAACCCCCCCCCCACCATAAAGTCCTGGGAGGCCCAGGAGTGCAGGAAACACTCACCCAGGAGGTCCTCCTCAGAGCCACCCAAGAAGGCTCCAAGACTTTCAGAGCCGATCCACTCTGACTCAGGGTCTTCAGCTCCTATCTCCTCTCCTTCCCAATCATCTACCTTGATTTTGGGGCCAAGTGCTACTTCTGTGGCTGCTCCAATGTCTATTTCAGCCCCAAGCTCGGTGCTGAATGAACTGTTCAGGAGGTCTCCCACTCACTCACTGAGGAGGTCTCCAAGACTCCCATCTTCCACTTCCTCCAGACCTTCAAGAAGCCTTACTTCCAAGGACATGGACAGATTGATGAGGCAGTTCCTCAAGGCCCAGATCCAGATAAGGCTTCTGTCTGCTCCATCCACATCTTGATCCATGAGGGTTTCCCCATTCCAAACAGTAGCTTCTTCTCTGACCTGTCCTTCAGTGTCTGAGTCCTTAGTTCAGTTGGTCTCTGGCCCTGGGGTGTCATAGCTGATCGAGATTCCTTTGTCACCTCTGTCTGTTTCCTCAATGTGGTTGACCCCTATTGTGTCAGTTCTGAGTGTGTCTGGAAGCCGCAAATTTGACATTGGCTCTGGTGGTTGACATTGACTGCAAAGTTATCAGAGATGTCTCTTCCTCTCAGGGTGTCAGCCTTCAACAGCTTGGCTCTGAACACCTTCAAAACAGGAGGCTCAGGCCCCTCAGGAAGCATCTGCTTCAGTGGCTTTGTCCCCAAGGAGACTGCTTTCAGAGTGTTGGAACCCTTCTGGTTTTGAGGTGGTGGTGAGGGTTCTCTCCCACCCCAGGACAGCCTCAGCATGTACCTCTTTGTAACCTCCCCCCTCCCTGTTCTGGTCTGGTGCCTGAGGCTTCAAATCTGTAACATGGACAGTCAGGCCTGGAAAGCCTCCACAACCTCCCTTCTGTCGATCCCTGAGAGTCTTCCAACACCTCCCAAAAGTGTCCTACTGAGGGGGTCCCCTGGAAGAGGCTGTGTAAGACTAGGCACATGGATACCCCCAAGGAATCCCTCACCACCAACACTGATTTTGAGGAAGGAGAAGGGTCCCCCAGGTCACCAACCAATGAATTCTCCTTTGAAGAAATTCTAGAAATCCTATGCCAGAGAGGTGGCTGGTCTGCCCAAAACCCTTCCTTGGAGGAATTGGTTCTGTGGAAAGCTTTCAGGTCTGGCCCATCTACTATCTGGATGTCTCCCCTTGCCGACCCACTTATCTAGCTAGTGTTGACTAGGGCAAGGAAAGATCCAGATACAGTAGAGCCAATCCACAAGCAGGTGGACAAGATTTTGAGTGCCCTTTTGGACAAGATTTTTTGGACCAAGGGTATCCTAGTAGATGCTATGGTTGTCACGGCAGCTACCAAAAAGGAGCTCACACAAGAGAGTTCTTCTCTCCGCCCTCACAATAAGAATTGTAAACAATGGACTGATTTGAGAAAAGGGTTTATGCCTCTTCCATGTTTACTTTGAGGACACTGAACTACCTATCACATTTTACGAGGCTACAAGGGGATCTGGTAAATGAACTTGCTAGCTTGTCCCCTGGGCCCATGACAGTGGAGGAACAGAAGACCTTTCCTCCACACTGGCCAACCCTAAATCACTTGCTGATACATCCATCAGCTAATATCCCACTCTGCAGAGGGTACCTCAAGGGCAGCCAGTTCTGGCACTGCTATAAGGTGTCATGTCTAGATGAGGTTGTGTGACTTTGTGGAGCCCTTCAAACAGTCCTTTATCAATGTCCCCTGTGATGGCTCCACCATGTTTGGGTATACAGTTTGTGACATACTCTCCCACAGTGAAAAGGATGGAAAGACCCTGTCTGCTGTCAGGATCTGTTTTTCTACCCCACAAAGGTCCTTTTCTAGGAAACAGCATGTGAGCAAAAATATGTAGTTTTGTAAGTCACTGGATCCTTTTCAAGGGAGATTTTCCCCCAAGGGCAGAGGGAGCAATAAATGGAAGACACCACCAACACAATGCAGGGTGTCTGCAAAACCAAGGGTTACAATAAACTTTCTTGGATCGACCCTTCCAGTGCTCCTGAATGGTTGCCCAGCTGTCTTCCTCTGGAGGCAGTTGGAGGAGCTTTTCTCTGCACCTAGCAGCCTGGGAAGCCATCACAAATTATCACTGGGTACTAAGGATCATATCCAGAGGATACTACATTCCCTTTTTAGAAACTCCCAAACAAAGAAATTGCCTCCCAGATGTTCCACCCAGTCAGAAGGAGGATCAGCCATAGAAATGGAAAAACTACTTAGCAAAAGAGTCAAGCAAAAGGTCCCCCCCCCCCCAGTCAAGTCAGATTGGGTGTTTACCCAGGTTCCTTTTAGTGCCCAAAAAAAGCTGGGGACTTAGGCTGATTCTGGACATGACCACCTTGAACAAGTTGATGAAGCACACGAAGTTCAGGATGGTCACAATTCAGTCCATCTTACCTCTTCTGGACACGAACAATTGAATGTGTTCTGTAGACATGAAGATGTGTGCTAACACATAAAGATAGACTGATGCTCCAGACAGTATCTAAATTTCAGACTGGGAACCAGTCACTATCAATTCAGATCACTCCCTTTTGGCCTCACCACAGCCCCCAGGGTGTGCACCAAATGTTTGACAGTGGTGGCAGCGCATGTCAGGCTGCAAGGTTTCCAGATTTTTCCTTATCTGGATGACTGGCTTCTAACTGCATCAACAGCAAAGTCCACAGCAGAGAAATGACAGGCTGCAGCAAACTGTAGTCTGAAGTCTTTTAATAACCTTTAAAACCCAAAAAACATCGAATATCTCAAGCGCTTTCACCTGGTTCCTACCAGGCTTTATCAAGATACAAACATAACAAAGTAATGCCCTTAAATACAATAACCATTGGTCACATGGTGTTTTTTTAATTGCTTCAATTTAAGTTAATTAATCAGTCAGAATTACTTCAATTGAATTCCTTTAAAAAACAAATGTTAAAAACCTCACCCACATTTTTGCATTGCAAAATGTTTAACAAGCCATATACTTACAAAAAAACAATACATTAATACCAACATACTTCCAGACACATTGTTCACTATTAAAAAACATTCTTTCAACCATATTATATTAATGTTCTATCTATAAAATTCTAAAAATATATATATAATATATATATATAACCATATATAACACTACAGTTTCGCTTTACGTAGTTTGAGCACACTTGAAAGTCTAATACTGTCATTTAAACCTGGGGACCTAGCTGCGTCTAATTTTAATTGCCATATAAGTTCTCTATATTCCAGGAATGTTTCCCAGTCTCCTCCCATAGGGTCCTGTGCAACCTGCTCCAGTACCATAAATTTAAGTTTCATATCAGGGCACTGTATATAGTGCTTATAAAAGGCGTTTGTGTCTTTCTTTTTAGAGATGTCGTTTACATGTTCATAAATTCTTCGCCTTAAAGGCCTTTCTGTTTTCCCTATATAAAAACTCCAACATAGAACACAGATCCCCATGTAAACCACACCCTTGGTTGCACAACTATAATATTCAGTTGTATGGACCTTAAAGTTCCTTGAAGGTATATATACACTACTATCATTAATAATCAGAGAACACTGTCTACAGGCACCACATTTATGTGTACCTATTTTCGAAACAACAGCAAAATTAGTTGAAAGATGATTTTTACTTTCAAAAAGACCCTTCAAATTCATGTCCCTCTTTTTTACAAAACTTGGTTTCTCTGGAATAATGTCATGAAAATTCTCCTGAAGGGTCAAAACAGGCCAGTATTTCAAAACAATTTGTTCCAACTGTTCAGCGTCCCTAGTAAAGGTGTAGACAAAGCTACTATGACCATCAAATTGTTTTTCCTGCCTACCCTTCACATTGGGTAACAAACGCGTACCCAGTAGAGGGAAATACATTAACCCTCTGTTAGCCATCACTTCTTTTTGTAGATTGTTCACCAGCTTTATAGGGTACCCCCTTTCTGCAAAAAGTTCTTTCAAAAAGTCCACCTCTTTCAAAAACAATTCATCCGTGCTCGACATTCTCGACGCCCGGATGAATTGTCCTTTCACTATTCCTTTCTTTTGGAAAAAGGGATGACCACTCTCAAAGTGCAAAAAAGAGTTGGAAAAAGTTGCCTTCCTATAAATCTTAGATTGAAAAATACCCCTTGTAAGATCCTTGACCAGTGTTACATCTAGATAATTAAGAACTTCATCACTCACAGTATGCGTAAAAGAAAGAAAATGTGTTGAAGCATTAACATAGGACATGAATTCTAAGAAATTTTCATAATTCCCTTCCCATAAAATGCAAATATCATCCAAAAATCGTTTATAATGTACAATGTGTTTTGCCCAAGCAATTGAAAATATAAATTTGTTTTCCCAGTAATGTAACACTATGTTGGCAAAAGCTGAAGCACATGGGGTGCCCATCGCCACACCCCTTCTTTGTCTGTAGACCTCACCATTAAAATAAATAAAGTTATTTTTAAGAATAACTTCCATAAATTCCACCAATAACATAACTATATTAGCACTCAACCCTGATTGCATAGCCAGCACTTCATTGAACCATTCAATCCCCCTTAAATGTGGGATACTTGGAAATAATTCCACAATGTCAATAGAAACCAATAGACAAGTACGTTTAAAGAAATTCTGATCCAAACCTTTTAAAAATTCCCAGGAGTCTTTGCAGACATGTTCCAAGGACATATCAGGGCACTGTATATAGTGCTTATAAAAGGCGTTTGTGTCTTTCTTTTTAGAGATGTCGTTTACATGTTCATAAATTCTTCGCCTTAAAGGCCTTTCTGTCTTCCTAATGGCTCTGTAATACTACTGGACCCCGCCACAATTGGTCTAAATCTTAATGGGTCCAAACCCTTATGGACCTTAGGTATACCGAATATTATTGGTGTCTTAGGTTTATCCACATTCAAAAAGTTATATAATTTTTCATTGATAGCTCCTTGCATTAACAAGTCAAACAAATCATATTTAATTTTGGCATACACTATGTTGACTTTGTTTCTAGAGACTAACTCATATTGTGCACTGTCTTGCAACATGCTAAGAATCTGCATCTCATACACACAATTGTACATTAAAACTATCCCTCCACCTTTGTCAGGTTTCATTACTCTTATCCCTTCATCCTTGAGCAAATAAGCAAGCCGCTGCTGGTCAAAAGATAAGTTTGGGGATGTTGAACGTGTATTAATAGCATGCTGCTTCCTTAGGTCCATTTCCACTAATTCTTCAAATATTTTTAAAATTGGGTGGGTAGGGGGATTGAAGGTACTTGCTCTGACAAATTGCTCATTCACTGTGCCTGTTCCATCTTACCTCTTCTGGACATGAACAATTGAATGTGTTCTGTAGACATGAAGATGTGTGCTAACACATAAAGTTAGACTGATGTTCCAGACAGTATCTAAATTTCAGACTGGGAACCAGTCACTATCAATTCAGATCACTCCCTTTTGGCCTCACCACAGCCCCCAGGGTGTGCACCAAATGTTTGACAGTGGTGGCAGCGCACGTCAGGCTGCAAGGTTTCCAGATTTTTCCTTATCTGGATGACTGGCTTCTAACTGCATCAACCAAGCATCTACAGATTCAGGCCAGAGATTATCTTTTACATCTGGCTGCTCTTCTAGGAACTGCAATCAATATTCAGAAATCTCAACTACAACCAGTTCAGGTTATAGATTGTATTGGAGCGCATCTAGACACAAAGGTATGACAAGGCTTTCTAACTATGGAGAGACTTACAAATTTAAGACTTCAGGTCAGATAGATTCTGGCCATCCCAAATCATCTGGTCAGCTTGAATCTCAGATTATTGGGCTCTATGGTGGCCACTATAACTCTTCTACCTACTGTGGACCTGCACATGTGGATTCTGCAATAGACATAAATGGTCCAATGGTCTCTTCACAGGAATCCCTTGAGTTTCCCCATCAAACACTCCCACATATGCAAGGATTCACTGCTTTGTTAGCTTCACTGTGCAGACATTTCTCATGGATGACCATTTATCCTTCCTCCCACAAATGCCACAGTGACCATGGATGCCTCCCAGATGAGGTGGGAGGGCATTATCTGGGACAGGACATTTCAAGTCACAAGGCACAAGGCCCCAGGAGACTAACTTGCATATCAATGTACTGGAGATGAGGGAGGTTTGTCTAGCATTGCAAGATCTTCACAGCCTTCTACCTCTGGGGACTATTGTGATACAAACAGACAATATTTCTGTGGTGTTGTACATCAATAAACGTGGGGGGGGGCAGGTCCTACCCCCTATGTCAGGAAGCAATGAGCATATGACAGTGGGTGATCTCTACCAACCACTTTCTGATAGCAATACACATTCCATGATAGTCCAACATATTAGTGTGTTATTCATGCCTCAAAAGTGGTCTTTAAATCCATCCATGCCAAAAGTGATCTTCCAGAAATGGCGTCAACCTTGTGATCTGTTTGCATCCCCTTTCAACAACAAATGCAGCAGGTACTTTGCCTTGTTTCCCCTCAGGGACAACCACCCAGCGATGCTCTACTCCATGCTTGGCCTCCCATTCTTCTGTATGCCTTCTCTCCTCTGCCATCAATTCCCAAGTTTTTACAGAAGGCTCTCAGGTTGAAGAGCAAGGTAATCCTAATTGCCCCCTTCTGGCCCCCACAAATCTAGTTCACCTTTCTTAGGTCTCATCTGATATGCCTGTCACTGCGGTTGAAGCTGATTCTGGACCTTCTTTCCCACCAGTCAGGGCATCCCCACCCAGACCTTTTGGGTTTGAAGCTAACTGCATGGTTTCTCCAATTCTGATGATGGCAAGATATACCAGGCTTTCTTCCCCTGTCCAAAGGATTCTGATCTCATCCCTTAGGTCTTCAACTTGCAGGATTTATAAAAGTAAATGAAAAAGGTTCTCTATTTGGGTACAAGAGAAATAGGTAGACCCTTTTATGGCTCCTATTGCGGACATTTTGGATTTTTTGGCATCCCTGTTCCATGATGGCACTAGCTACATCAAGGTCAAGCTTGCAGCTATTTCCAGTTTTCATTTAGGCCTAGACTGTTCCCCCTTGGCATCATCAAAACTTTGTAAAGCCTTGCTTAGAAGTACCTTTTTGCTTTGACCACTGATCAAAGACCCTACCCCTCCATGGGACCTAACTATGGTTCTGCAAGCACTGGTTCCTCCTCCTTTTGAGCCAGTGGCTACAGTTGACTTAAAATTTCTGTCTTGGAAGACCAGTTTTCTAGTGGCTATCACCTCTAAAAAAGAGTGCCCAAACTTCAAGCTCTTTCCTCTAAATTCCCGTACTTAACTTTTCACAAAAATAGGGTAACTTTATATATGAATCCATCCTTTCTGCCTAAGGAAGGCAGGAAGGGGAACATTAATCAGTCTGTTAATCTTTCTGTCTTTTCCCCTAATTATCAGAATAAAGGAGAGTACACCCTTCATCTGCTGGACATACATAGGCAATTATCTTTCTACTTGGACAGAAACAGATGCTTCAGGAAGTCTGAGCAGTTGTTTGTATCCTTCGCTGAGGGAAAGAGAGGAAAATTCATTATGAAGATTACTCTATTTAGATGATTGAGGGACTGTACTTCCTTTGTATATTCAGCCAGAAACAGATCCTTGCCAGCTCCTGTTAAAACTCATTCTACAAGGACTATGGTGACTTATCAAGCCTTTTGGCACAGGGTTTTTATTGAAGATATTTGTGTTGCAGTTACCTGGTCAAATCCTCATACATCTGTCTTGTATTATAAGTGGGATATTATATCCAGAAGCAGGAGTGCCTTTGGCTCTGCTGTACTCGGTAATATCCTTCCATGACAGCCACCTGGGGTTTTTCGATAGCTAGGGATTCTGTTCTACAGGTTAATGGAAATGACAATGACAGCATCAGATAAAGAAGTAATGTCTTACCATAATGTTCCATCTGTGTTGTCCATCTTCATTTTCATTGACCATCCCTCCCCCTTCTCCCTGCCAGTCTTTGGGAGACCTGGTGGAACTTTCAGAGGAACCTCTGTTCTTTCAGATTGAGCTACTGATCTTTTCTGTCATAGTCTTGGATGATTGGCCTTTATCTAGGATAAAAATCTTGGCTTTTATACTTAGGGCAGACTCAATCTGAGGTAGAGTGGGGGAGCAGAACTTTATGGGTAGAAGAGAGGAGCTCAAGTCTGGAATCTCAAGCTTGTGGAGCAGCCAGTTGGTTCTGAGGGTTGTAACCAAAACCCACAGGTTAATGAAATGAAGTTAGACAACACAGATGGAATGTTATGGTAAGACATAACTTCTTTTTGCTGGATATTGCAAGAAGTGACAGATTTGCCCTAGATCCCTAGTTAATGATCCCCATACATAACTCCAGATCATGCAGGCATTCATAACACAGTACATGCAGATTGTTCATAACACAGTACATGCAGATACACAACATGCAGTGGAGCATATTTTTAGCCTTATGAAAGGGTACTTCTGTTGTCTAGAAACTTCAAAAAAGGCACTACAATACAGTGTGGTCATCTGTAGCAAGATGTTTGCAGTGTGTGCCAGGGTGCATAACAGGGCATTGTGCAAACAGATTGAGCAGCTGGTGAAAATGTTGGTAAGGCAAATTCATAACAGAAGCTGAAGGACAAGCTGGAGAATTGAAGGTGGAACACCCAACAGCAGAACCACAGTCTGTGGCAAAGGCAGGTACAGTCTTTTGCAGCACTGCAAAAGAGGTGGTGAGTGGTCCAAAACTAAAGGTTATAACACAAAAAGGCATAATATTATCCATGCAGTATCAAACTCTGGCTATGCAAGACAGTGTATGAACCACCCACTCTGCATCAGATATTACCAGAGACGCACAGATTAAGTGTGGGGAGGACATCATTATCACTTGCACAGGTTTGGGGGCGTGACATAGTCACAGGTGAGTGTAACACCATGTTATGGGTATAGATCATAATAGGTGACCGTGGTAACAATGTTCCCTGGGAAGTTGTGGGAGTCAACAATCACATCCTCAAGTGGTAGGGTCAAGTCTATTTGCCATGATGAGATCATTGGCAATTCCACTGTTTTGGTTTGTGGTGCTTGAAATTGATGCCTTCCATTAAGGAAAGGTATAGATCTATACTTGTGCATAATGCACGCTAAGAACCATCACATACTACATGTTGATTTTTTTGACTGCTTTTGCCTGTAACCTATTTAGCTCCTACAGGATAGGGTGTCAGGATGTGTCATCGAAGATGACAACAAAGTGTAATGTGCACGTGTAACTTGGTGAGACATCCAAGATGCTAAGTGAGCGAAGGACTGCTATATACAACCTAGTTGATGTCAATGACCAGTGGTAGCAGGATATATATTCACAGGTGAGATTACTGACATCTCAACAATAATCTGCTTAGTCTGATTTGGGACAATTTGCAGACAGTCATTTTAGATTTATGTCCTACCTTGGCCACAGAATGCATGGTCTGTGGAGGCACATGATGATGGTAGTAGTCTGTTTCATGGAGGTACATATGGAAATCATATTTGCAACCAGCAACCTCAGCAATATTGTGTTTTTACTAGCTTGTTAATCTATGTTACTGTTCATTTTGTGTGCATCATCCCATAATTCACATTGTCACCTGTAATCTTCACAACACAATGGGTAACAGCCATCTGTGTCTGGATCACTGACGTGCACATTTGCTGGTTGATTCTGAATGTCATAGCTATATCACGGAAGTACCTGGAACATGTGTAGGGCCTAACCCTCCATGTATTTTTCATCTATGGTGAGTATCCAAAACTGAAAGGTGGAATATTTTTAGATGCTGTGCATATGTGTGTGTGTGTGTGTGTGTGTGTGTGTGTGTGTGTGTGTGTGTGTGTGTGTGTGTGTGTGTGTGTGTGTGTGTGTGTGTGTACTGGTGACACAGGTGGATCAATGTAGGACTTTCAAGTACCAGATGTCCATCATACACTGTCGAGGAAATCCATTCAACCTTTAAGCCTACAGGGGGCTCTGTAATGGTAGATGTCAGTCTCTCCTACCCATGCAGTACTGCAGGCAGTGCCATTGTGTTGTATGACCATGATACTTGCTACTGCCATCATTGTCAGCCACAGGTGATCTGTTGACACCTGCCTTATGTTAAGCTGTTCTGCTGGATTTACCACTACAGGAATCTGTAAATGCAGGTGAACACATGACACCAGCACCATTTGGCTTCACACATATGCCCCTATAAGACCCTATATAATGCATACTATTACACATTAAAGTACAACTATAGCATACATCAACAGCCATATCTTGTCATTTAAGTTGCTGAAGTCATAGAAATGTGGTGCCTAGTAGGACAAATATGCAGACACACTTTGTTCAATCTTTACCTTCAAACATGCAGTGGAGTGGGACATGCTACACTGGAATGGAATTTACTAACAGGGTACTTCCCATTCTGACATGGGTGTGGGTGGTGCCAGCTACATAAGCTGCCCCCAGGTATGAGGCCTGCTAACCCTGGTTGGTAAATGACACCAAAATCTCTTCAAATTCAGTGAACCTGTCAGTGTTAGTGTTCCACCCCCATAGTGGACCTCTCGTTTACAATGTCTTGTGTCTTTCCATTTGCATACAGTATCACTTGTCTAGTGTACTTCACCACAAACCTTCACTAATTAGCTTAAAATGACCTGTGCTGATGCTGTAAAAAACACTCCCTTCTAGAAATAATAAGATTAAGTCTCAGCAAAAGTCAGGCCAGTCATCCACCTCATGAATGCCTTCCATAACAAATCACTTGAGAAAAAGAACTCCAAATCTACGACCCTGAACCGCAGCAGCAGCAGAAATCTTTTAGTGATAAGTGACTCTATTATCAAGAATACTGGCTCATTACACAAAATGCTGGGCAAGGAGAAGTATACAAATGCAAGACACTTGTCTTGAGTGGAATCTTTCTTTCACCTTGAATGATGCCAAAATTTAAGGGAAAAATTTGATTTCAATAATTGGTTAAATAACTAGCATCATAAAGGAGTCCAGTAATTGTCAGCAAAGGGTGAAATGCTGGAGAGTCCAGCTTAGTTTGCTAAGGATGGCTTGTAGCTCTCATTCAAAGTCTTCTGCATATTGAACAAAAACCTTTGCTGCCCCCTCAGTACCTTTTTATGAGGCAGAGTACTGCTGATGGACCTTCTAACTTAATTAACATATTAGTCATGAAAATGGATCATACTAGTCCATCTCTCAATGCCTTAAGCCTAAGCAGTAAATTGGTTGATCTTGAGGTACTCCTGCATTTGGAAAACATCCATATCTGTGTAGTTACTGAGACTTGGTTTAAATGTAAAGAGATCATGCCTTTTACATCTGGGTTTTGTGATGTTCATGTTGTCAAATCGGATGGCAACTTTGGTGGAATTCTCCATATCTGTCAAGGAACATAATACCTCCAAACAAATTCCTTGGGACCCACAACATGAAATCCTTAAACTACAGGATTAAATATCAGATAATAGTTGTTACAAAAAACCTTCTTTGTCCTTTAATGACAAAGTAAGATACCTCCACTATTTTGGGTGATTTTAACTACCCTGCAATTAAATGGTACACGTACAACTCCAGTGTAGGATAGTCCCTCAAATTCCTAAACTTTATAAACAAAAACGTTTTTTGTAGTGTTGGTAAAGAAACCTATTGGGGGATATTGCATTCTTGACCTGATTCATACAAATATGGCCCTCTGTTGCACTACTCCTCTGGTATTTCTTCCTGGTGAAGTTTGACCAGAAAATTGTGAGATTCTCATCTAAACTCCCAAAAGCCTGTAACAGCAAACTCCACTGAATTCAAGGACTACAAATGTGCAGACCTCAACCTAATCTATGAGGAAATGTCAAAATTCATTATGACTGTACCACTCATGACCTTAATACAACAGGAAACTTCATTAAGGAATTATACGCCCATTTAGAAAAACGCGCATATCTAGTTGTCCCTACAAAAATCAGCAATCATGGAAAATTCAAAAAAATAGGCCACCCTGGTGATCTACCACCCCCCATAAAAATGTACAACAGAAGAAACAACCTCCTTAAATTGTGGATCATTCTAAAAGAAAATATCAAAAGCACTCTTCTAAAGAAGCCCACGAACTGAAACTGGAATCTGAACCGTATGATAATAATAAATCCTTCTTTATCTATGTTAGTAACACCACCCTACATTTCCTCTAACTTATTCATAATGATTCCACTTATTCTGACCGAAGAAACATTGCAAATACCACTGCAAACAAATGTAGTGCAAATTTCATAAGTGATATTTCTGTTTAAAGCCCTGAAATACCCAAATCCCTTACCCCCCCCAGTTAAAGGCTGTTTTCTGAAAATTCCTAACCAAGAAGAAAATACTTATTTTATAGGACCTGGCAATATACCTGGTTACTTAATTATTACTGTTTAATATGCCCTTGAACACACACTCCTCAAACTGTTTAACATGTTTAGTTACTGGTTTTGTCCCTGATGAGTGATGCTCAGCAGTGGCGATGCCCCTCCTTAAGGGTCACCTTACAACTGACCCAGGTAAATATAGTCCTAATCAGTCTGACAAGCCTGATCTGCAAAGCCCTGGAATATAATACAACTGACCTCATAAACTACAAGATCAAGAATATTATCATTAGACTTAATCCCCTATAGTGTGGCTTTGTGAAGAGCAGAGCCAGGCTTCTGAATCTCATAAACGTCTTAAAAAAGGGTATAGCGGCTGTAGATGATGGTTCTGTTGTATAATCAGCATTTCTTGACCTGACCAAGGCCTTTGATATCATTTCCAGGCTGCCATCATGCAGAAGCTAAATGCTTCAAATATTAACTCACATGTGGTAAGAATGATAGAAAATTGGCTTAAAAACAAAACACACAAAATGTGAGCTGCAGGTACTTCATCAAAAATAAGAAAGTGACCAGCAGCGTCCCTTAAGATTGAGTGCTGTTTGTTCTTTACTTCTCACATCTCCGAGCAAAAAGCCAGAACTTATGGCCAACAAAGTTTGCAAATGACTGCAAACTGAAGGTTATTGTTAGTCACCCTCTGACCCCCAAAGTCGATGGAATGGACTCTTCTTAATAAACTATTGGTGTACTAAAAGTGTGCTCAAACTAAATGCTAAAAAGAGTAGCATCATCACTTTTGGTAGATGACCTCTTCCCCTCATCATACAGTAAAGACAGCACACCACTACAAATCAAAAGTGTAGTCAGGTACCTTGGAATTTGGATTGATAACTCCCTGTCTTTTGATCATCATGTGGCAATAGTTGTCAGGAAATCCATGTACTTAGCAGAGCTAATTACTAAAGGACATCATCAATGTCTAAAGAGGTAATCATGCCCTTTTGCTCAGCATTGATCAGACTAAATGTTGAGTACAATGCCCCCTTTGGGATTTATCTCACTAGATTTATTTATTTAGTTAGTTAGTTATTTATGTATGCATGCATGTATGTATGTATGTATGTTTGTACCTATGCATTTATTTATTTATTTATTTATTTATTTATTTATTTATTTATTTATTTATTCCAGTTTGATACCCAGGTAAGTTGGCTGGTCAGCAGATCCTTTTCAGCAATATTCTCAGCCATATGGCAAGTAGACATTTATAAAGAAGTTTGAAGTACACAAAGGAGAATTTGGATGAAATACAAATTTGACGTATGCACAGGCAGACTAGCACAAGGGTGGCTAGGACTGACATAATAGTTAAGGTCATGTAAACCTAAGAATGGGAAAAAGAAGAATAAGCTACTGGTAGAAATACAAATTTTTAGCACTGGCACAAAATTAATAATAAGTTAATAAAATAAATACACTTTTATGCGATATTGGTAATTTTCCTAACAAAATTAAGGCAGATAATCTGTCGGTGATGGTACCTAAATGGCAGTGATGGCAATGCTTGCCATGACAGCAGACCCCCAAAGGTTCCTAACCAAAAAGAAATATCACAGAACTAATGTCCCTGACAAATCAAAAGAAACTTTTATTCTGGTGGGAGATCTCTGTCTCATTTATCATGCCATTAGAAACCTGGCTGTCCTGGACCTCTGTGTAAATGCAATGCTAGAGGTCCAATGATTCCATCAACACTACATCCAGAGATCCAAATCTTCATTAGCAGATGAATACAAAACTTAATGGAAAGATAGGTTTATAACCCACTGCCTCCCTAACCTCTAGAATAAACTTTCTTTGCATTTTGAGCAGTGATTGTCACTGCTTTCCTTTCAAAATAGCTAAGATGAGTAGATTGGTTTTCACAAATTTACTTTGAGATTGACTGGTACGACCCTCCTGGCCAATGAGTTAGGGTCTAAAGGAGGGTGCTGGTAAGGCATAAATGGCCTTAAGACTCAATAAATAGCCTTGGCATATCAATTAATCTATGAATCGATATCAGTAACTCTTCATCACTCCTATTGTAAAGACCTATTATGGTTGCCCACATCATGTATATTATGCACTAGTCTGCACCAAATCTAGTCGCAGTAATGAATGTTTATTGCTACTTTGCCCAGGAGGTGCATGGCATGTCTGTAGAATGCTTGCACTAGTGCTTCATTCTGCTAGCTAATGAACATTTCCTGGTATTTTCTCCCTTGAGTGGCGTGCCAATAATTGAACACCTGTGAGTTAATTATGCCATTCAATGGCTATGTATGGTATACTGGAGAATGCACTCTGCTGTGCCCACAGTGATTCATCCTTTATGCACCTAGCAACTTACAGCCTCCCACAATTTATGTACTTTAGCCAGCCCCACAACCCCTGCTCCCTTTCATGCTCCTGGCTATCACTTGCATTTATACTATGCACAGACCACCCCATATTCACACTGCAGTCATATCTTATATGGTTCTAGAGCCTCATGTCCTTTATGTCATGTCCTTCCCAAGGTATCCAGCATACATTCTCTGCCCCCCTCCAGCCACAGTTAGGTGGTATATTGCAATGCCAGTACCAATTTGTTCCCAGTCACATATAGACTATGACAACTCCCAGACTGTTACTGATAACGTAGCACAAGGTTTTACTCTTCTCCCTGAAGTTCTTTAGCAGACAGAACTCATTCTTGAACTCTGGGAAGCTTAAATGTACAGAATCTTTAGAAAATTGCTCTGTTTCACACTTGTATTGTACTGAGCTGAGCTGCAAAAAATAACAGTGATGACTTATGTCAAACAAACATGAGATAAGTAATGTGGTAGCTGTGCTAATAAAAGCACTTAGTGCCATTGTCTGTGGATCTCTTCCCATTTACAATGTGCCATCCAAACATGCTGCCAATAGCTGTACATTTCAGGGTGACCGTAAAGCATAGGACAAAAAAATTCTCATGTAAACAGCATGTGCAGGTTCATAGGGCAGTGGTCCAGTACAAGATTTACACAAATGAATCTGTTCACATAAGGATATCATTTTGCTCCTCAAGTGAACCTGAGTGAGTGATCATAGCCAGTTTAGGCATTTTACAATGCAGGGCTCTATGACAGTATGGCATGGAGAGCAGGATGTTCCTGTTCTTCCTGTACAGAACTTCAGGGATCACCTGCTAAATCACTATATTAGCCCATTCAGGTGTCACCCATTCTGGCTCAGCAGTGGTGCCATCGGTACACTGATGTGAAGTGGTACCACTTTGACCTGCTTCATCAGTGGGAGGCAGATGCTTAGATGAGTATGTTTAATATGTACTATAATCATTTCTTATCTGTGCTTTTGTTGTTTTCTATCTTACTTGTTAAACATGTCTACTTAAGAGTGCATACTTTGTTTTTCAGAGGTGGAGGAGTAACAGCTTAATTTGGCTGGGTTTTGCAGAAGGTGGGGTTGGGGGGGGGGCTGTCCAGGGTGATGTCTGCACAAGTCCACTCTACATCTGTGATGTGCTTTTAGTGCATGTGCAGAATAATTTTTTCCAATTGTATTGCCCTTCTGCAGATCCAGTTATGAAATGGAAAAGGGTGAGGCTGCTGCCATCTAGCTTTATCCCAAGGCTGTCTGGTTTTATTATTGACTAATTCAGAGTGTATAAGATTGACAGTATTTCTATATGTCTACCTGAAACACATCTAGATGAATTGCAAACTCTATGACAACTCCTCAGACACGGTACTTATTCTCTTCCATATTGCATTGCCTGTACAGCACGTGATGTTTTCCCAAATGGAATATGTGCTATTTTCTTACTTAAGTGCCTAAATGTTAAGGAAAAACTGGTTGTGTTTGTTTTATAACAAATGTCAAAAGTTGAAAATTTGTCCACACAGTTAGAGAAGCTTTTAGTCTAACATAAATAGTACATGTGAATGGAGAGACTTACCAGCTTTTGGAATCCATTTTTAACCCCAGGAAGGGTACAATAATGATTGTTGCCTGCAGAATTCGATCCCAGCCTTTGCAGCCCACTCATATTATATTAAATATGAAGAAACAAAGTATCATAAAATGCTGATACATTAGCTTATCTACAATAATAAGCAATCTGAAGAGCCAGGATCCACATAGCCCATGGATGTACGCTTATATATTTTTTATGATTGTAGCTACTACTGATGAATGACATTATCCAAAGGAAAATTTGGAATGATTGTTTGGTGTCACAAGTGTATGAAAAGCCCATGAAACAATGACTTAGCAGTGATAATGTGTTATGCCTTGCTTTTCAAGCAAGAAAAAGGCAATTGCCAGTGTGCCAAAGCATACCATTGTGCAGCTCTGTAGGAAAGACTAAATAATAATTAGATTATAATATCAATGAGGAATATCTTGGCACATTTGTAGAAATGACACTTCACATGAAGTTTCATGTTATGGCAGACTGTGGATTTGATTAAAAGCAGGTTGGGATGTAAAACTCTTCACATGCATGATCATTAATTATTGTTTTACTTTGGATTCTCTTTCAAAGCAACAGCAGCAATGTCTATTGTGCAGGAACCTTAATGTACACTGTTCCTGATTACAGTTGGTGTGCATTTCAACTAGCCTTAAACTGTTTGCATAAGTCACCTCTGAAAAGACAACACAAGTATTACTAATAGTGAATGTGTCAACAAGAATCAGATTCCCCTGATCAAATTGTAAGCGGTAATGGATGGTAGTTTATACAAAAAGAGCTTGAAACTTCATCAAACAAAATGGCATGAAGAATTTTGCATCAAGGACCAACATCCAGCCACTAATGAGTAGTCAAAATGATGAGCATAAATGTTGAAGATGCCCCTAAGATCATGATCCCAGGCAACAGATTATTGCAGTATGCTATTTCATATTTTTATTTTTCCCAGAAAAGGAAAATATTGTGCCAACAATTACAACCCATGGTTTATTTTGTTAAATGAAAGTTATGTGCAAAGCTAGTTTAGTTAAAACTTGATGTTGTAAGGAAAGTACACACCAAAGTTTTTAAACATTTGAAAGTAAGGTCACTGCATTTTAACAGGCCAACATGTGATAGGAAGAGGTTATAGAATGGACAGGATGACTACCAAGCCAAGATATGTCCACAATACAGTTCTTGTATATTACTTATATTGCACCGGGAACTTGCAGATGACACAGACACCAGATAAGATATATCAGAAAGCATAATGGCCTTTTATTTCTAGTCAGTTGATTGACTTTTAGTGAAGCAGATGCCATCATGCCAGCTGATAAACCACATTTCTGTCATCATCATACAAGGACATGTGATCGGTGCCAGTCACCAAGAGCACTGTCTATTCTTAAACATTCAAACAGAATGATGGATGCTCTGTGGCAAGCCACCAAGTGGATGTCAGACACAGTTACAAACCATGGAGAAACAAATATCCAGGTGTACTCTTCACCACTGATTGTCTACCACTTATAAAAGGATGTACCAGTTATTAAAACCCTCAATATATGCTTTCCTGTGTCTTCAAAAAGTGGATGGGGAGAGGGTTTAAGTACTTTAAAAAGATGTGAGAATAAGACATGTTGAAGGCATAAAGTATACACTCATTCTGAACAGGTCCAACCTTTGGTCAACTGGTGCCCTAGGCAAGAGGGCTCCGCAGCACCACCCCCCCCCCCACACCACCCAGTTCCCTATCTTGGTCTACCAACTCCATCCAGATTACTTTATTTCTTCATTTTTCTTAAAGTTTGTCTTACTTTTCTGTTTTTCCTGTATTCATTCAACACATGTTAAACAAACTTTTTCTTTACTACAAATAATAAACAAATAAAAACCAGAAATGTGCCTCTGCTAGAATGCCAAAGGCCAGCTATGGTTCTGAATGCCTCAGCTGTGAAAAGCTACATGTATGAAACTGAACCCAAGAAGGCATTTACCAAAAAAGGAGGAGTAATACATTCCTAAAGGGTGCAATGACCTGGGAATTGATTATAAAGTTTCAGATGATGGCACCTGCTGGATGTGACATGTGGGTGGATGGTGGCAAATCAAGGACATTGAATTCTATTTTAATTCATTTTTTATATCTGAATAGAATTCAAATTAACATAATTTAAAATGTCATCGCTGAGAAATCAAAACAAAAATGTCATCTCACGGTTTGTAATGTGTACCTCTTTATAAATCTTTTTTAATGACAACAAAAATTTCTGTAAAAGAAAATAGAAGTAAAGAAGATGGAAATGCAGTGAACCTATGTTTGAAGCACATGCAGGAATGCATAAATACAGCTATCTGATGTGTGCATTTTGTAACATTTGAGCACCACTAATGACATGTTTACCAGAATAGCACATATGTTTCTTTGTGGTGTATGCTTTTTGTAGGATAGATCACTAATAACAACATCTTTGCCAGAATATATGCACATGCATCTCTGAGGTGTGTGCATCCTGTAATGTTAGAGTATCATTAATCACATGATAATCAGAAATATACACATGCATCTATGAGGTATGTGCATTCTGTAATGTTACAGGATCAATAATAGCACATTAACCAATAATATGTACACGAGTCTCTGTGGTGTGTGCTTTCAGTAATGTTAATGCATCAGTAATGACATGTTAATCAGAAATTCCATATCTTTCTTTCTGTTGTGCGCATTATATACTGTTAGAGCATCACTAACTATATATTTTCCTGAAATGCACGTGTCTTTGTAATGTGTGCATTCTATGGTGTTAGATAATTAGGAAATGCATATTTATCAGACAACTGAGTTCATATGCAGAAAATAAATAAATCAATGTTGACTAATAAACTTAAAGCAAAGTCAAAAATATCTGAAGATACATTTAGGCAAAGGCACCCAAACATGATAAATATTATCAAAGAGAGAATTGTAGTGCAGAAGTCTAATGTAGTAACAAGTAATCAGATTTGATACAGAAATGGAAAAAATTGAAAATAGTAACAAGTAAGCAGTTTTGATACAAAAATGGAAAAAATTGAAAATGAAATGATAGATACGTTATGAAATAAATGATTTGAATAGGAATCCCAGATGCAAGTGTAACATCAGAATTGTGGTTTAGTAAAACAGGTACAACTTGAAGTGACAGAGGGAGTAGAGCAGTGTAGTAGTAGAGAAAATCCCTTATTAACTCAGTAAAATGTTGAAAGTAATGAAGATGTTTCAAAAAAATACAAGCATTTCAAAAACAAGACTTTCCCATGCAGAGGCAGAAAGAGCAGGAAATACAAATGTAGAGGAAACTCTCAACCATGAAGAAAATAATTTAAGGGAAGGCCTGCTAGAATTGATAGAAATTAATAAATATATAGATGGCCAAAGGTGAACAAGACTATCCCTGGATTTATGAAGCCCGTTATAGCGTGCAAGAATAGTATAAGAGCTATTTTCGGCAATATGGCCGACGTGCAATCCAGGAACGAACTCCCAGGACATGCACATGAGCTCTTAGGTTAATCCTGCATGGACGGAGCCTCTGTATGCAAATTACCCTCATTTGTAGGTGAGAACCATGCAAATGAGGGTAATTTGTGATCCAGGAAGCAGGCAGCTATCAGTGCAGGATGAGTGCAATCTGCAGAAATGTATTCGGTTAGTAACTGAGTACGTTTCTGCAAACTACAAAATGGAGCTGTGACAGCACCAAATACAGGCTGCATATCATTGATGAAGCATGGCAATGGTCAAGTAGAAGGCCATTGACAATGCAAAATGTGTAAAATATAAAAAAACAACTTTTAAATTCCTTTCGCCGATCTTGCCTGTTTAAGCATAGGGCAGCAGCATGCAAATGGGGTCAGGGGGAAAATAATAAATTAAACCTAAAATAAGCATTCTAACTAAAAGCAGTATTCAGCCATGCAAGTCAGTGGCAGGCATAAGACAACCTGGCCAGTGAGTAATGGTTGCTAAGGGGGGAGGCCCAGTGTGGGACATGTAACTATGCATTAGCAGGCAATCCTATGCAAATGAGGGGAAGGATAGTGAATCCCAGATTTCCCCAGGGTGTGAGGCAGGTCCCAAGAGTGCAAGAGTAGAAATAGCTGGGTGCAAGACTAGGAGATAGGTGACACCATGGGGGGGGGGGGTGTCAGGCATACTGTAAGTGGATTGGAGCCCTGTGGCTCGGGACTGCTCCTTGCTTAGCACAGCTAAGCTAGAGGTGTGTCCAAACTGCCTAGCACTCCTTACAAAGTGTAAGTGGGTGTGCATGCTGCACATCGGGTTTCACAGGAAGAAATAGGAAGTTAAACCAGGAAATAGCAGCTCTGTGCACATTTGAGCACTCTGCGCGACGAGTACACAGGCTTAAACAGGGAGGCAATGGGAAGGGAAAACAGCAGTAGGAAGGTAATCAAGGAGAACTAGCTGAGCTGCCAGGTGAAATGTATCAGAATCAGCTAATTACACAAGCAGCAGACCAGCCCATCCCAGAACACCACTATAAACTAAGCAAACATCTTTCCTCCCGTTTTTTCCACACTCTACACCACTGGTGTATACAAGTGGGGAAATTTTAAAAAGCAAACCTACAAAATGAGAAGGGCTGCAGCAGGCAACATAGAACAACATGTGCAAGAGGCTGAGGATGGTGAGGATGTCAATGCTGCCAAACAATCAACAATGAGGAGACAGAGAAGAGTGTACAGACCCAGGGTAACCTACCAGGGCTACATGAGCTGGAGATATTGGAGCAGGGTGGGCAGAGACCTCCTACAGCAAATTGTTGAGCTGTGCAGGCCACACCTGACACACCACACTGGCCGAGGGGAACCCATCCCAGTGGATACCAAGGTATGTGTAGACCTAGGTATACTAGCCACAGGTACCTCCCAAACCACAACTGGGGATAACATGGGCATCTCGCAGGCATCAGCATCCAGAGTATTCCACCAGTTCCTGGATGCCATGTCAGCATATGCCAGTGAGCATGTATATTTCCTCAACACACGTGAGGTGTTGACCAGCAATATGCTTCTCTTCCACCAAATAGCAAACTTCCCTGGAGTAGTGGGTGCTATAGACTGCACGCACTTATGCATCAATGCACCACCCGGTGAGCAGGGTAGGGCCTACATCAACCGCAGGGGCATCCCCTCCATCAACTGCCAGGATGTATGTGATGCCCAGGGCATTATACTGAATGTGTGTGCTGGCTGCCCTGGAAGCTATGACGATTCACACATATGGCAACTGATGCAGCTGTACACAGATTTGCCGATGTGGACATCCCCTACGGTCACCTAGTGGGGGATGCTGGGTACCCACTAGAGCCGTGGCTGATGACACCCATCAGAAATGCACACACACCTGAACAACAATGCCATAATGAGGCACACGCACAGGTCAGACATATAATAGAGCATGAGTTTGGGATGCTCAGGTCACGGTTCTGGTGTCTAGACACATCCGGTGGAGCCCTGCAATATTCACCAGCTACATGTACTCAAATTGTTATGGTATGTGCTATGCTACACAATATGATCCTGTGGAAACAGCTGCAGCAAGAACAGCATGGGGCAGGGCCACACAGCCCCCCACCAATGCCAAGCCCCATACAGACACAGAGTGACTCGGAGGAGGAACAACCTGAGCCTGCCACAGTAGGCAGAAGGGGGCATGCCCAGTATGTCCTGGCCTTGGCAAAGAGGCAACGCATAGCATATGCACTGACACAGTAGGGGCCCAGGGAATGACACCACTCTCTGACTCACATAGACAGTAAAAGGGATGCCAAAAATGACACTACCTGTGCCCAACCGTGTATAGTGAGTGTACTATGTGCATCCGACATAGGCAGACTTCCAGCACCATCCTCAAGTCCGGCACACTCTCAAGGTAAGCCAATCAACCTACCAGTTGTCAAATGGAGTAGAATGTGTTCTTACCTGTAGCTATGGTATGGATGTGAACATGCAAGGGAATTGGGTGGCCGGATGTTAAGGCAGCAGACAGTAGACACTCATAGTGGCATCATAAGATCTGCAACACATACTGGAGTCACCATAGTAGCCAGTACTACACAGGGTGGCAAAACCCACTGCAGGAAATGGCTGGAGTGACATGGGTGTCCATAAGTGCCACACATGCCATTCAGGAAGGTTCACATATCCAACAACAGTCTCAACCAGCAGGACACATGAAGACTAACATAAACAAATGCTGTACTATGGCCTCTGAATGTGCCCTGTGGGTAACCCCTCCCCCAGGCCTTCACAGACATATCACAGCAGGCCAGGCAGTTGGACGTACGTTGTGAAGGCTAGAAAGCCAGAAAGTAATATGTAGGTAAACAAAGCTAGGATCTGTAGTACACTGGTAAGCCTCTAGCCAGTAGGATAGGTAAGACTGCAGACTGAAATGGAGTACCTGACATACCAGTACAGTCCTAGCAAATGTGTGCAAGTGTCAGGTGCGCCCCCCCATCCAACTTACACTTAGAGTAACAGTCAGGTGTGCCCCCCATTCCTGTGTAGAACAGTAAAAACAGTCAGGAGCCCCCCCCCCCGCTATGCAGAAATGTAGCAAGAGTCAATGGCAAATGACCAATGAATACCCTGCAGACACAGCATGCTACCTGTTGGTGTACAACACAAAGGTCAGCACTGCAGTACAAACTACCTGGAGGTGATCCACACATGCAACACAGATGGCCATATTGGGCATGCTCACATATTTAGAGGAATGAAGGCAATGTCAGTCAACAACATACTGAGAGGTCATACTTAAACACATGAAGGCCATGTCTGCAAACACCAGTGGACCAGACATACCTGGAAGTTGCAGTTCTCAGTGCGGACACATGTCAGTATGCACCACTCCTGCCTTGCACACACAGTGGATAGGAATACAGACAAATATGTAAGGATAACACACTGTAATAAGCCACAGGTACATGGGAATAGATGTGTGGAAGAGGGTGACCGTAACAAGGAGCCATGTGGGCCTGTCCCAGCTGGCACACAGCCAAAGGGCCCCAACACATGAGGTGCAGATGTAACCCACTGCAGATACTAGCCACAAGTACCTGTCAGCATGACAGACTATGTGGTGCATGTGCCAGCTGTGCAACAAGATTGTACAAGGAAGTAGCCATCTAGTAGCTGTATACAGGCACCTGTGACATATGACCCTGTGTGTGCCTGCATATGGAAGGTCAACCCCTACATGAATGGGGTATGGTCCATGCACACACACTGCCCTCCCCATAGCAGTAGTATGACATGCCTGCTGAGGTCATCCAATGTGAATTGCACCTTTGGGAGAGCTATAGCTCAGTAATATGCATGGCATGTCTCTTAACTGCGTACTGCTGTAGGGATAGACTAGTTAGGTAGTAGTACTAACCCCAGACCTGTCAATTGTGTGAGTGTGTGTTTGTGTGTGTGCCTGTCTGTCTCTGAATGTGTAGAGGGAAATGCTTGTTAGGCTACGCACACTCCGTACAATACATATATTCACCTTTGGTAAGGCTGCTGATGTTACTCACCTAGAAGTATACCTCTGGGAAAGTGATAGCCCAGTAATCGCAGTAGCGCATTCTGTAACAGCATACTGCTTTAGTGTGATTTAGAACGGTGATATTGTTCCATCTCCAATCCATGGTAGTTCTGGATGTTTTGTGTGTGTTTCAGTGTCTGTGTATGGAGCAATGCATTATAGGCTACTCACTCGCAGTACATTACAAATGCCCTACTTTGGTAATCCTGCTGATTTCAGTAATTGTGAAATACACCTTTAGGGAAGATGTACTTCAGTAATGTCTGTGGCACATAGTATAACTGCGTAGTGCTGTAGTGTAGTAAACTAGTTAGGTAGGGTTCTTCTCCCAGACATGACAGGTGTGTGTGTGTGTGTGTGTGTGTGTGTGTGTGTGTGTGTGTGTGTGTGTGTGTGTGTATGTTTGTAACTCGTATCCTGTGTAGAGATGGCTGTGAGTGAGTGAAACCTGTGAGCAATGTGGAGGAGTTTTGCTAATTTCATTTATGGTGGCCCTACTATATAGCACAATATCAACCATACAGGGATAACAGATGTAAATAGCTGAGAGGCTGGGGTGTAAAGCCATATCCATACATGTGACATCAAGGCCAGCCAGTTACAGTTAGCAACCCCACTGTGCCTTCACATGTGACTCACAACGGACATACCATGCCTAACAGCATGCCCTGTATGGACAGATGACACTGACATCAGGGAATGCTGTTAGCATGCTATCAATGTAGGTGCAGTGTAAACCTGCTGACTAGTACCAGTCCCTAACACAGGTGGGCAAGACTGGCACATCTGATGATAAGCTGTGTTCACAGCATGGGCCAGACACTCCAGGTACAGTTCCACATGTCACTGTACATGCATGTGGGAGGTGTGCACATCCTAGACACCAGCCAAGTCATGGACTAGGGAACACATACATGGCAAGTGATGCACAGCATTGGCCGCACACAATAGTCACCCAGGTGACTAGATGATGGATGCAATACCCACCTGTGTAGTGTGTAGGCAAATGCAGAAGCTACAGGCCTGTGCCACAATGCAGACCATTATCATATGGCCTGATGCCAAGGTATACCCATTGACTACCCCTTGTATAGCCTGCTGGCACTTTTGGCCACCACACACCCGTGCAGACATGTACCCATGCATGTCAGAACTGGCACCCTATGTGTTCGTGTGTGTGTTGTATGGTGCGTATGTCCACATCCACATGCACTACTCTCCCCAAGGCACAGTGAAGCATGCTGCCTGTGTCTGACAACCCCTGATATTCACTGCCCATACGACCTCTGTATGACCCATGTGGCGCATGTGTTCCCTGCACATTGATGTGTTGTGGTAATCCCTCTAGTGACAAGTTGCACTCCTGGCCCTGCCAAGTGTGTTAATGTGTGTGCATCCGTGTGTGAGTGTGCCTGTGCTAACACTGGCACCTGTTCATGCAGACAGGCATGTGTACATCACCTACTCTATATCTACCGTATCCCTGTTGCAGAAGTCACTCACCATCATATATATGTTCTGAGTGCTCCCCACCAGTTAACCCATGTGACGCATCCATTAACAGCATCAAAATGTGATAGCACTACATAGTTGTCGGGGTTCGATACCCTGTGCTGGTAGGTGTGTGACACAAAAATGCATCAGTTTTACCCTCCTACCCCTCCCTGACATATATTCACCTCTGTCTGCCCCCCCACTCCCTCTCTGGTGGATGTGGAGGCCCACACCTGTATTGCTTAGGCAGCAGCATGTGTATTTTAAGTGATACTCATGATCAGCTGATGGCCTCTGCATGAATTGCAGCCCTTCCCTGGCCGATTGCATGTGGAACAGCTGTGGTAACATTCCCATAGCCAATTGCATGGAAACGCACTCCAATACCTGGGAACATCCTGGTGGCATTGGCCCTTGTCTGTCACTGTGAGCAGGAGCTATAACTGTCGTTTGGCAAACAGCATTTCAGATAGGTTGCGGATTTACCTCTAATAACATACACTGTGGAAAGAGGGCAACAAACAGGAGGGGGATGTGCCTGACCTGACTACAGACTGTAAGTGCTGCTATACTGCATATGGAGTAATGTTGGGTTAACAGTGTTTGTCTGGATA